>NC_060274.1:96633854-96731354 GCF_021613505.1 Equus quagga
GCCTTCCGATGTATAGTCGCGTGGGTGTCTCAGACGTCCTGAGATGCTGTCTGGATATCCTTTGTCAAGCGATAAGTGTCCAAATAATTGTAGACTCGAAGGGCGAGAGACAAAGAGGACTACTCACGGCGCCATCTTGGATCTTCTCCTATTTTATTCTGTCTTTATAGCTAAATTCCTGAAGGCCAATGTCTGTTCTATCCAGTTAATATCTGTGTAACTATGCCAATTATTGTGCTTAAGGCTAGGTAAAGAAAAGCAGAGGAAATGGGTTGCAAGTAGATGGCAAATGATAATAGGATGGTAAGATAGGAAGAAAGATGTAGTTCAGACCTAAATTTTGCCTCTGTGAAAGGGCTCATTTTGCATATTTATAACTTACAAGCTTGATTTTACTATTTCAAACTTTTCCTCAAGTTAAGACCATCCATAGACAAATGTGCAATCTTTTGAGCCAAATGGATATAAAGATAGAATAAAGGACATTTTAAAAAATACACGCTGACATTTCTCTGTGTCTCTTGATACAAACTGGTTGTGTGCTGGTGCAATGAAAAAAGATAAGAATCAAAGAAAGAATCCTGCAACAGAAGGCTTTTGCATCAATGAGTTTGTGGGGGAAAAAAGGAATAAATTCAGTGGAGAACCAAAGACCAGCCAAATCTTTAGAGGAGATTTTATCAGACAACTTGCCTTAGGACATGTATTGGAATGCAGTAGAGGAGAAGTTAAACTTCAGGGGTTGATGGGTAGACAGTTATGCTACAAAATAAAAATTTGTTCTCATTAATGGTACATTAAATTCATAATTCATTAGTAACTTTAAAGACTAATATTCCACTGTGGTGTTTCCAGCAAACTTTTGCTTACTTTTTCTCAGAAAGCCAACATGTCATTTTCTATAAATCTGGGGTCGTGTTTAATTGCTAAAATTTCATTGTGTATAATCATTTACTTTGAATATGTTTTTATCATAATTACTCCTGTAATCAATTTTCATTAATATAGCATAAAATACCACTTTCTCTCCCTACAAAAAACCTTTAAAAACAACAAGAACAAAATGTAAATGGTAAACTGGTAGAATGAATTACAGTTTAAATGCTCAACCATATTATATATCTTTATTAATTTATCAGCTGGAAATTGCTGTATTGTAACTTGAGTTTGACTTTGAGTATAATTTGAGTATTCTTTTCTTTGTCAGTATAATTGGCCATTGACTTTATACTATAAAAATCACATTCTTAGTGCCTGTTTATAGGCTTTTCCAATTTCTGTTATTGCAAGACCTTTTCGAAGTGAACAGAAAGGCACAGAAGACCTTGATATGAGAGAAGCATGTTTATGAATGCTTTCATTAACTAAGATGCACTAACAGGCTGTCCCCAACTTACAAATAGGTTTTGTTGCACACAGCTATTTCTGAGCCTGTTGTTCAGACACAGGAATTCCTGTTCCCATAGAAACAATGTTGTTTATGATCCCACACCAACTCTCACTATTTAACCATATGTAACTAAAATAATACTGATAGTGTCTCTGGATACCTTTGTCTGAGTCCAGATCTCTGAGTCCCTCTGGACTTGACAATAAGGGTAATGAGAGGGAAGTGACTCCAAACAACAATCTCAGGGAAGCACAGGGAGAAGTTCCTGAAACAGAGGAGGAGGCCAAAGCCTTGCCTGGTGGTTTCTGATAGCCTTCTCCAGGGAGAATGGAATGGATATAGAACAGGGTCTTGAAGAAGGGGTGTCATCTGCTTGGAACTAAATGGAGAATAGGATAATCTGGATTATTTAAAGTCTTAATTTTATTTTTATGTCTATACCTTTAAAATTAGTGGTGTGGTGAGAAAAATAAAAGAAAAAGTGGAATTCTTGGGATCAACTTAATACTATTAAAAAATCTGTGACCTTGGTAAATTACTTAACCTCTCTAGGCCTACTTCCACAGTACAATATGAAGGTATTTAATGAAATATTTTCAAGGTCTTTTTATTTAACTTTAAATTGTTTGATTCTGCCATAGTAGTGTTAGTAATGAGTAAAATATAGTAGAAATGGAACCAATGAATGGTTGGGGGACATCTTCTCACTTCCCATGCATTGTGTAAGGCATTGTGATATTGTCATGAATAATAATAGTAGTCATAGTAATAAAGAAGACTACAATTACTAAGGGTATCCAAATTTTACCTCGTAGAACAGTAGTTCTCAGGTTGGCTAATCATCAGAATCACTTGGTGAGCTTTTAAAAAACTAACCTTCTTAGTCTCACTAGTTAAATCAGAGTCTTTAGGAGTGCAGCCCAAGAATTTGTCTCTATAAAATAGCCTCTTGTGTGATTCTGAAGACCATCTGAGTGGGGGACCATTACAGTAGGTGTCAGTGAAAGGAGAATTCGGCATGATTTGCAGTTTTCATAACAAAGTTTTTGCATAGAAGACTCCTCAAAATTCGTTCGTTTTTCAGTATTTTTCGCATTCTTTCTGAAGTCCTGTTTAAACAAAATCTGCTGAGTAAACCATTTCTTCTTAAAGGTAAATTTCAGCTAAAAAGTCCTAATGTTTAAAAGCTGATGTAATAGAGTTTTCTTGCTTAAATGTTCATTGGGAACGTTCAGTGTTAAATTACCCATTCTTAGAGATCATGAACAAAGAGCATATAGCAAACTATTCCCTATTTTAAGCAAAATAGAGGCTCAAATTGCTGGGATTTATTTCTAACATGAAAATATTTGTGGCACTGTGGCCACACCTGGGTATAAATTCTATCATTTTAACTTGATTTTAAAAACATCTCCAGGTAACCTATGGAAAGAACCTCTATTATATTCATATGCCTATACATATTATTTTTCTCTTTTCATACCAGTATATATAAAATTACAAAATAAATTTAAATATGTATTTTGAAATATAATCACTTTGATTTTTAAGCAAAGGGTTAATACTACTTCACACAATATTTGTGAATTAACTGGTATTCATTAATATTCAGTGAAATTTATGAAATTTAAATGTTCTTATTTTTCTTGTATATGAAACACTTTTTATGTTTTTTCTCAAATAGGGATTGATTGACTAACTTAGCAGAAACAGCACTTGACAGTGAAATATTATGCAGATACCGCAGGTGTAATAAAGGTAGTTTTTAAGAGTTGCATATAATAGAAGTGACGTATTTAACCCAAAGAGTCTGTTAAATTGTAAGGAATTAAAAATTTTGGTGGAATTTATCCCTTCGTTAGTTACTTAATATCATTCTTAAAGTAAATAGCCATAGAAGTGAAAGAAATTAAAGATATCCTGCTACTCTTTGTCACTGTTTTCAATCACTGTCACCCTTTCTACTTGTCACTGTGCTGCTATGTCTACCCATGGCTCTTCCTTTGTGCCTATTATCTAACTCATCTTTGGAGTCCCTTTTCATTTCACAGAATGGCGACTGCCCTGTGGATAGGTGCACTCAAGGTGTTCTTTATGTTATCCCCTACGTTACATGTCTCATCCCGTGTTTCCAAGACACATTAAATGTGACATAGCTGAGACCTTTAAAACAGTTCTTAATAAAAGAAGAGCGGGGAGGTAGCACGACCATAGAGGCTCAAATCGCAAGGGTCTAATTTGGTGTTGGCAGGGTGAGATGTTGACAGGCTCCCCCGTTTTTACAGCTATTTCTATGGCTCTAGAATCACAGGAAGGTCCTGAGTGTGTGTTTTGGATTTGTCCTCAAATTTCAGAATGCCTCATTTGTGTATAGCAGTGTCCCAGCTGTTACAGACTTTGTAATGAATTAGTATTGGACTCAGAAATTGAGTTTCTGCCAGAGGATTCTGGCAGTGAACATTCTCCTATAACAACAGACAAGTGATAGCAGTAGAAATGCCAAGGGACTTCACGATAGCATGTCTCAGGATTCATTGTAATGGCTTAACTTCAACATAAAGATGATCAGAGCAAGCGCAGCTTATTGTTCCACTCTGCTGAGTGGTCTGTTAGGTGCCAGTTATGTAAATGAAGATAATTACAAGAGAGTGCCAAAATGTGTCTTCCATGAGAAAGTGTGCAGTTCTTAAATAGATCATTCTGCAATCATGAGAAGCCTTTGTAGGGGGCAACAAAATCCCCCTTCTATGAGAGGTTTAATATCTTTTGAGACATTGGGAGAAGAGTGCCATTTTAAGCAAAGGCCAATTGGGATTTCTCCAAGATTACAAAGCATCTTCCCAGCGTGACCCTCAGAAATAAAGTTTTAATTTCCAGCTTAACTATCCATCTTTCTATAAGCATTCTTTCATATCCTTTCTGATAACAAGCCAAAATGATTACTTGAAAGAGGAGAAACATTAAATTGGAGCGCATTTTTCTTAAAAATGTCTGGTTAAACAGCTTACTCCTTTGGGCAGAAGCTTTATATATTAAAAAACAGAAGCCACTTTTGAAAGAAACTTTAGCACACTCTCTGTCACAAGATAAGGTAAGGAAGTCCTTATCAGTTCTGTGACTTATTTGCTTTTTAAAAGTTTTGTCTCTCACCTTATAGAAAAATTGCTTCTGGATGCAATGACATTACTTTTTCATAATTCAAAATATAACCCTCCTTCTTAATCACGAGCCACATGGAGTTCATCCATGTGGAATTTTTATATTTTTTAATGAGGAGTTCTTCCTCACACTATTTTCACGTACTGTATTGTGGATAATTAGTTTTAAAGGCAGAGCTTGACCAATGAAGTTTAGTGATGTATGTCTTGTAGTATATAACACGGTGAAAAAACAAAAGGACTAAAAGCAACACATCAAGTAATTGTTTCCTTGTGAGTGATTAAATTACAAACTATGAGGACAGGCATATTACCTGTCTTGTCCACATTTTCACCTCTAGTATTTAATAAGGAGTAAGCATTTAATAAGTATTTGTTAAATAAGTGAATGACTGAAATATCTGCTACAATGGCCCATCCAACTCACTAGTTTTAAGTGAGACTACCAAAAGCATTCTCATACACTGTGGGGGGAGTGCAAATGGATAAAGCCATTCTGGGGAAGCATTATGATAATGTGTGCCAAAATTTAATATCTAATATGATTTGACCCAAAAATTCAACTTTTGAGAAATAATTGCAAAACCTAATTATGAGGAAGTTCATTCCAACGTTACATAAAATTACTAAAGTTGGAAAAGTGTAAATATCTATCAGAAGAGAATTACATTCAATGAAAATGAGTTTTCTAAGAATTGGAAATAATGGTATGCTTTGGTGAATATGATTTTTTTTTAATTCGAGGCAAATGTATTGTCTTTGCCTAAATAAGTTATCTTTAACATAAGGTACTTATTTAAGTGCATGTGGAGATTAGTAAATTTTACAAAGATTTTAATAGAATTCTAATTTTGTAGTTAAGATGGAAAAGCATGAAAAATACTTGCATTTTTATGTAAGCAAATTCTTAAAAAAATACTCACATGTTGTAGATTCTTTTTCTAGACCTATGCTTAAAAGGCAGATTACAGAATGATTTCTTTTTATACTTAGACAATCTGCCTGAAATAATGGAAGGACTCTAACTGAAGCAAGTGAGATAGAGCTTGCCTGATAATCAATAGTAATTTTGGGAACTGTGACTTTGAAAAACAATAATGAAAGAAAGAAAGAATTCTGGAAATACTGTGAAAAAGTAATGGATAAAAATTTTAATATAAGTTGATAAAGAGAAAGAAGTCTTATTTATGCTAATTTCAGTGTTATGGAAGACCACTGATCAATCCTCCAGAGTCATCACTGTCAAGGTCTGAAGGGGACCTAGCATGTGCGGGGAACTGTGCCTATTCCTGGAGAGAATGCTCAGTTTCTTCCCTTAGTATACAAATTACATCTCAAATATCTGGAACCAGCTAAGCTCTCCATGTGTTTTACAAGTCTAGAAACGTCTAAAGAAATATGCTTTGCAATTAAATTTCTTTTGAATGACTAGGTGCAAGCTACTGTGCTGTGCATTCTTGGGACATAAAGATTATTTAGGAACATCTCCAGCCCCTAAGTAGCTTACAGTATGAGATATTAAGGGTAATTGAATGTATTCACCTAACAAAGAAGATTATCAGACAAGTTAGGTTTTTGAATAGAAATACTGCTTCGGCTAATGCAGGATGTGGAGACTTGCTTCCCTGTTTCTGTATCTTCAACAGGTGGGCCGCTGACCCAAGTTTTTTGGAAAAACTGGTGAGGAAAGAAGAAACTATTTTTTTCCTCCCAGTCTTCCTAGTGTTGAGTCTCGTTGTGGTAATGGAACTGAGCTACAGGGAAAGCAAAACAGTAGGGGGACAGTCACCTTTAGGACCTTTGTTTCTTATCAAGCCTCTTCCTACGAGCAAGAAGCCTTTCTGAGCCCTCCTATCTTTTGGTTCTTAAACTGTTGATTTCTACTGAGGGGCACTGTTTTCTAAGTGGATTTATAAATTTTTTATTTATGCACATTTTCTATGAGAGTCGTATTACAGGTAATTAAATATAAGAAATGATTTTGAGATGAGAAGTGTATTTTAACCTCTTTGATGGTGTTAAATTTTAAAAACTCAGGACACTTGAGATTTTTAGGGCAAAAAGCCAGGAGGCCCCCTAAAAATTACATAGATGTATATTATTGATGTACTGAGGTGATTATTATTATCACCATAGTTTACATTTTATTTTCTTCAAAAGAACACATGCACATTATGATGTTAATGACTACACTTTACCACTTGATATGCTGAAGATAATGAAGATAAGCTAACCTAAACTCAGGAATAGCTGGAACACCAAATGGAAATACACTGGCTTCCTCTCTAAGGTGAGTTTGCCCCAGATCTCTAAAATCTCACCTTTGGGGATTAGCTGCAAAATGTATTACACAGGCATATAGGTACTTCATAATTTAAACTGTGAATAACAGCCTAAAAATACAAAATTCTAATATGATCTTACTATAAATGTATTTCTTCTTTCATTCGTTCAATAGCTATTTTTTTAAAATAATTGCAATGCTTCCTCAGCAATTGGTTGTCAAGGACTAGCATTTTGTCTCTTCAGTGAGTTTTATGTTTCGCTCTGTAGATCGCCCTGTAAGACTTGTCAGTTGTAAACTGTTGGAGAAGAAGGAATTTATTCAGAGTCCATCATTGATAGGGATGAGGTCATACAGAAACTCGGAATAGTGCTGGGATTAGAACGTGGAATTTCTGAGGCCTTTTTGGCAACTCTGTCATTTTGTTTCTAAGAACACTCTAATTTTAGCTTTAGGGGCTTTCCTTAGAGGTTCTGGACTCACTGTGTCTGCACCTGAACTAATCAAGGCCCCTTTCTTCTCAAACGGTTTTGCTCTCACCCTCTCCTGCCTCCTCCGGGACTGGCCTAGTTAGCTTCTGGGTTAGTATACAGAGGCGCTCTGCCTCAAGGCTCTTTCCTTTAGATCTGCTGTAGCATTTCCTCCCCTTGGTGCCAGCCAGGGTCATAATCTTTGCCTCAGGGTTCCTGGCCACTGATCCTCATCCTTGATGAAGGAAGGGTGAATAGAGAACCAAAGTTTTCCATTTTTCTTATCTGTGTCTCAATTGCAGGAGGCTAGAATATGAACTCTAAAGAAACTTTTCCTCTGCCTTTCTTGGTCTGGCTTTTTTAAAAACATGTGCGCTTACGTTTCCTTTGGAGGGGTCCACCTCATCCTTTTGCTATGCATCTGCAGGCACATGAGCATTCCTTCTCAGGAAAGCAGCCCAAGCGCCCGAGTCACTCCCCTAACTAACCTGTAAAATATGGGTAAGATGACTTCATTATTCATTAGGACTGAAAAACATTTCCACTGATGAGATGAATAGTATTTACCTTTCAATAAAAAACTCAGTATAAAAAATCCCAGTATCTTGGCAACGTATTCAGAAATGCTTTTCTAACTAAGATTGCCAGATTTAGCAAGTAAAAGTACAAATAAATCCAAATTTAGCTGAGCATCCTCTATTTCATCTGGCAACCTTACTTCTAAATCCATCAGAACATAGTACATTTTATTTAATGCTTGTTAGCAGATGATATGGTTTTGTGTTTGGTTGTGATAGAAGATGACTATTAAAATTTTTTCATGTTTAGTACCAGTTTCTTGTCTGAACCAACATCCTGAATCAAGTGCTTAATAATTTCAAAGACACTGTTTTTTAAGGATAGTGAATTCCCTGTAGTATATAGCCTTATGTGTCTAATTTTCCTCATGAAAAATAAGGAAAAAGAAAAACAATTTGAATAGGGTCTCGGAATTCTTTATGTTGTTCTAGGTGGCATAGCTAGCAGTGTTGTTACTGACTCAGAATTTATTTTGTTCTCTTTGTGCCCCAAGCAGTTTTTTACTTATGTCTTTTACTGTATAAAAGTCTCTTCAATGGTGTCGTCTTCCTCACTACCCCTGTGGAGAGGGCATGAGCTTCAAAGTCAGCCAGATACTTGTTCAGATCTCTCCTGCCCCTTTAAGGATCCTGAAACAGTTTGGACTCATAACCTAACTACTCTGAGCTTCTGTTTACACATCCATGATAAAGGAGGGTGATTTGAGGATGAAATGAGATGGCATGTGTGAAGATTTAGAATTATAGCTGGCATATCATCAGCACTTAATAAGCAATAATTCTCCCTTTCTTCCTTTTTGTTTTTGCTGAACCCCCGTAACCACCTTTTGTATTTCTTTTTAACGGTACGCAGCACGTTTCTGCATTGCACTGTGGTTATATTGAATATTTGTTATCTTTCCTGCTATACTAAAAGATCCTTGAGAGCAGGTGATCCTACAGCCTCGGTGTCTTGTGTATTCCCACAGATGTGGTGATGTGGACCTGGGAGGGGACAGGGCTGTGGCTCACTAGTACATTCATAAAGTTATAAACTCTTCACTCAGTCTCAGAGGAGAAGAAAATACAACTTTGCAAAATATGATAGAACTTGAAGCTCTTAAGATAGTCTTCCTATCCAATGGGACATTTTCCTACTTCAGTAGATTACAAAGAACTAAATAAAGATTGAGGTAAACTTTGAGGAATTACAGTGTGCCTGACTCAGTTAAAATGCATGTACTACTTAGCAAAGTCACTGTAGAGCTAAAAACCAGGAGTCAGTCTCAATTGACCAGTACTTATACATGGAAGAACTGACATCCACTGAAGGAATTATGTAATTTCAAAAGTCTTCACTGGAAGGAATACTACTTTACACGTTAGCTTTTTAAATACTTTCAAATACATCATCTTCACTGATTTCACAAATCACCTATAGGCAAAGGTAGATGTTATTAACTGCAGTTAACAGACAAGAAAATCAAGGCTCAGTGTGATTACGTAGTCCAGGTTCATCAACTAAGAAAGGCAAAAGGATGTCTTCTGAAATCTCGTCAATACCATTACATCATACTTTCTCTGTTAGTTTATTCCCTTTTGAATAGTCAGCTATCCTAATAGTAGCAGCAGTATAGATTTTTTTTATTTTGCTGTCTCTTAAAAACTAAAGATAACCAGTCCTCAGAATGCACAGTAACACAGCATATATTATAAGTGACTCATTCTCTTATACTTAATGTTATTGAAGGTGCCAGGCCCCTTGGCCAGGTTAAAAGTTTAAAAAGACTGATTGAGTAGTGATGATACCAAATTAGAACAGTGGAAAAGTAGGCAGTTCTTTATTTAGTTCTGGAAGCAACAGTCCAGAAGACATCCATATATTTATATGTCATCAATGTATATGGAAACACATTTCATACTCTAACAACATTTTAAATATCAGTTTTTACTTTACCAGCTGTATTTCTCAGAACAGTGGTAGGAAAACTTCCTAACTTTTGTTTCTCCAGCAATTCCAATTTGTCTCTCATTCTGAATAGACAGCCACGCTGCCTTATTTTCTGAGTTAATTGAGGCCATCCAGCATGAACTCTTTCCTCTTCCTACCTCTGCATGGCAAAATTACCTCTCCTCCCTTCTCTTCAGCTGTCTGGGAGGTTAATGTGTTTCTTCTCTGCACGAGGCTATCACCTACTCCTGCTCCTGGTTCCTTTCAGTCCCCTCCAGTGACTTTCTCAATTCTCTTATCTCTATTATAGCTTCAGTTTCACCTTATTAGCTCATTATCAAGTTCTCTTTATTTAAAACAAACAAAACCTCACAAACTACAGTTCTCTTTTATTTGGATCTTCACAGAACTTATCAAAAGGATTGTTCACACTCGTGGCCACGGTTCCCCCCCGCCACTTATTCCTCAGTGGTTCCCTGCAATCTACCTTCTGCTTCGGTATTCTATGAGAACTGTTAGGTCACATGCAAATTGTCAGATCAACAGGAACTTTTGTTAATCCTTATCCTCTTTGAGTTTTTGGTGTTTGAGAGCATTATCTGTCTTCTCTTTTCACAATTCTCTTTTTATTCTTACTATTTTCTTTTTTTCTTACTTTATTGAGATATAATTGACATCATAATTATTTTATTTAAATATATAGCAGCTTTAATGAGATATAATTTACATACCATAATATCTGTCCTTTTAAAATGCACAATTCAGAGGTTTTTGGTATATTCACAAAGTTGTGCAAGCATCACCACTGTCTAATTTCAGAATATTTTCACCACCCATACTCATTAGCAGTCACTTCCCATTCGCCCCTCTCTCCAGCCCCTGGCAAACACTAATCTACTTTTTGTTTCTATGAATTTGCCTATTCTAGGCATTTCATATAAATGAATCATTCAATATGTGGTCTTTGTGACTGACTTCTTTCACTTAGCATAATGTTTTCAAGATCCATTCATGTGTGGAATGTATCAATACTTCATTCCGTTTTATGACTGAATAACATTCCATTGTATGGGTGGAACACATTTTGCTTATCCATTCATCAGTTGATGGACAGGTGGGTTGTTTCCACCTTTTGGCTGTTATGAATAAAGCTGTTAGGTACAACTGTTTGTGTGGACATATGCTTTCATTTCTCTTGGGTATACATATACATAGAAGTGGAATTACTGGGTCGTACGGTAATTCTATGTTCTACATTTTCAGAAGCCTTTTTTTTCCTTCTCCCCAAAGCCCCTCAGTACATAGTTGTATATTCTAGTTGTAGGTCCTTCTGGTTGTGCTGTGTGGGACGCTGCCTCAGCATGGCCTGAGGAGCAGAGCTAGGTTTGTGCCCAGGATCCAAACATGCAAAACGCTGGGCTGCCGAAGTGGAGTGGGCAAACTCAACCACTTGGCCACGGGGCTGGCACCGCAGAAGTCTTTTTATTTCTATTCCTATACTCTCCTCACCATTCATTGTCTTCCTTTTTCACTATCTCCTCATCTTCCCTCAACAAAATGTAGATTTCCCCCAAGTTTAGGGCCTAACTCTTCCTCTGTCTTCATTCTTCTTACCAGCAATCTAATATTACCCTCGAATCTCTTCCATTTAGGAATCTGTTTTCAGCCTGGTCATTCTCAACCTAGAGCTCTACGTTATTAGTATCTGCTAAAGAAATCTTCTCTTGATTGTCCTGCTGGCAGGGAAACAGCATCATCTTCTCTCCAAAGCCTCTGTTTTATAAACTGATTTCCCCCTTTCCAATAGTGGCACAGCTGTTCTCCCAGTTACCCTTGACTTAAAAGTTTGAAGTCATCATTTACTCCTTCTTAGGCTTTTCCCCACATCCAGTTACTAAGTCCTGCCAGTTCTACTTTGACAGTACCTTTTGTGATTCTTATTTTCGACTAAAGTGATTCTTATTATTTTTATTGTTTCTTATTTGGACACTTGCACGTCCCTTTAAGGGGTGTTGCTACCTCGCAGCTTTCCTTACTCTCTTCATCATTTCTCATCCGTCCTTCACAACATGATCTCAATATTGTTCTGGGCCAGGCTTATCCCATCATTTCCAGATTTAGCAACATTTGCCCTTCCTTGCTAAATAATATCAAGACTCTTGGCCAATTATTGTTTAGTTCATTAATTTTCTCCAACCAGCCTTCCCAGGATACATCGCTACCTCCTAAACCAAGCACGTGCTCCACCCAGGTCAGTTATTTTGTTTTCTCTGTGTATGACCCCACATTTACTTTGCTTCTACTTGGAGTGGCTGTGTTCTGTCTTCTCCACAAGATGAACTATTTCTCATGTTAGTTCAGCCCAAATATTATATCCCCATAAAAGTTTATCTGAACTCTCCAACTGAAAATAATTTCTTCTACTTAGGAACTCCTGAAATGTTTTTAAAACATTTTTTATGGCCTTTTGACACTAAGCTGGCAACTATTAGACAGCAAGCCTTTTGAAGGTAAAAACAATGTCATATCACCCCCCTACCTCCACAAGTGTGTGGTGCTTAGTTCTTTGCTTGGTACATAGGACACACTTAGAAAAAAAATTTAATCACGATGTTACAAATATTTTCCCAAATGCTACCTCTTTTGCAATCTTACTTTTAAATTGCAGAGGAAATCCAGAATACAAGATTCAGATAATAGTTTACTTTCAGATATTATACTATAATTTAGTAGCGTGTATTTTCAGTTAATATCTAATATGCCAGTTGAAATTATAACAATATGTCAGTAATGATGCTTTAATCCATATCCAAACAAAAGATGATATGAGCCTCATAATGAAAAAAAAAAAATCCTGAGGTATGTGAGAAATAAAAAGTAAATCCAAAGTATGTTTGAGAAAAATAATAAAATATGTTATAGCAGAAAGAGAAATAACCAAGAGAATGCATATAAACCATTATAGTTCCTAGAACATGTACCATGAAAAAGAGTTGTAAAACTGTTAATTTTAATAAAATTATTTCCAATTCATCTTTACCTTTCAGACTTGGGAATTTTTAAGTTGGACAGAATTCCTTAATATGTGAACAAGGGTTGTATTTAGTATTGCTGTAGATTGTATTAATGTTCTTTATGTGTTCCCTTAGCAATTTGTTATCATTAGCAACAGAATAATGAAGAAAGTAGAGGTATGAATACGAGGCTACTTAGTAATATTTCCTGCAGCCTGTGGAATACCAGCTCTGAGGAAGAGAGTGTGTTCATCCCATTAAACTCAGTATATAATTCTAGACCTGAAAAAACGAAACCTGTCTTACTGTTAGTTACCATTAACTCACAGGCTCATTCTGTGGAGGGGTTTCTGAGCTCATCTGGGAGTTTGGAGCTTTACTGGAATATACTAAGTACTGGATTTGGACCTGAACCTTGAGGACTTTTTTAGAACTTCTGAGCATGACATAAGGATCTATTTCATACCTTGATTATCTCTCCTTTGGATCTACTTCATGAATGCTAAGTCAAAACAGCCTGAAATCTGATTGCTAAATAGGATGCTTTATAATTAATTTACACTCTTACTGTAGTACCATAAAATAAATGATCTTAGCTTCTCAATTTGGCCTCCATAGCAGTCCGCAATGTAAACACAATATATCCGCACATTTATTCTTTAACTTTATGTAAAATGTACTGTAAAACAAAAATAACAATTATTTTAAAAAATATTTTCGAGTAATTAGCTTTTTTTCCAGCAAACTTAGTATAATTATGTATCAGGCATGATAAAATGAAAGGTCAATAGCTACAGATGCATAATTTCACTCTGATAGATTGCTGTTTGAAAATAGGTTATGACAATTAGATGATTAATTTTCTTCTATTAAATAGCATTATGAGACTTCAGATTACATTTATCAGTATAGTCTCTTTAGTGGGAACATAATGTGAGGAAAGGCTAAACAGAATAGGAATTCATACCCTTTGTGGAAAGATCCAAATAATACTTCTTATCAACCACACTTGTGAAGATAATTAGAAGATGAAATTCTGTTTGAAAACTTATTTTATGTTCAGTATTCAAAGTAACATGTTAAAGACATCATATGTTAAAGGTTAAAAAATGTGAATATGAGGAGCAAAATTCTGGATGTCCTGCTGGCAAATTTTTTTTTGGTTCTGGTTATCTGCAAAGTATACACCCCTTGTCAGTCTAACTAGGGAGTGCCTGTGTAAACATTCTTGTTTCGCCTGTTCCACATAATCGTTTCTTGTATCATATTTCTTCTGACCTCGCTATCTGAAACCAATTACAGGAGATCCATTTGGGCTGCATCTATTTTCATAAGAAGCCTAGGCAGCAGTGTTTTTCTCAGAGATGAATATCAACATCAAATATGCTTCTGAGTGCTTTGTTATTTACGTTTCAGAGAGATTTTGTAGCCTTCAGCTCTCAAGAATGTGTCATGCTGTGCTGTTTATACATTGAAGATATTAATGGGCGTAGATGTCATTTTTCATTTTAATGTCTCAAATGCAACAGGCTGATAGGTTAAGCATTCCTATTTTTATGGGGAGAGATATGAATGATGTCTGTTTTTTCCCAAAATATACATATATTTACTTTGGGGAAAAAAAGTTATTTATAAACCTTAGAGTACTCAACATTTTTTGTTTCACTGGGAATTTCTAAGCTATTCTCAAACAGTTTTACTTCTGGTGAAAGTTTTCAGTACTCTTCAGGAAGGAAAAAAGTATTGATCTGACAGGGTACAAAGCTTTTTCACTCTTAATTCTCTTAATGACCAGTTACTCATTAGAATTGCACTTTGTCCACGAGGTTCATAACTAGCATAAAGTTATTACTACTGTAGAAGGGTGATATGCTTGAACTTTGTTTTTCTTACAAAATTTTAGTTTATTTGAAATTACACAGTAACTATTAGGAATGAGTTTTTCAATAAATATTTGAGAGCAAAACGCACTGAATTCTGGAAAATATGTCCATTCCCACACCTCTGCAGCCTAACGAAAAGCAAATCTTTAATCTAGTATAAAGATTTTTATTCATCTTTTCAAAACATTTCAATTTAATCTGATTCCAATTTTTAAAATGTCCTATCTTAATTTTCTTTAGCTTTACTAAAATTAGATAACTTCATTAAGTAAAGTGCACCCTTAATTCAAAACAAATGTGTTTTTGGAAACTAGATATGGTTTGGCTGCCTTAGAGACCTCTTTCTTATTGTTCATTTGAATCAGACTCAGTCATTATTAAAGGAAATTTTGTAAGCATCCTTTGCCTTTTGTTCTAAATTAATTTTTTTGCAGACAGTGATCATATAAATGCTGAAATGGCTCACAGAACTTTATGAATGACCCAGGAATTTATCTTTTCTATTTACCAATTGAAGTGGACAAGTGCTTTTCAAATTAATATTTTATGTATTTCGACATCTAACACCTTTATATTGATGGAAGTATTTTGTCTTATAATCTTTCATCTTTTGAGTAGCTACAATAATAAATTGCAAAGATGAACTAAATGTCTCTGAGCAATTGTTTATTGAAATTCAGCCCTAAAATGTAATCCAGAATACTGGAAATAAAAATGTCATGTGATGCCTGCAGTTAGAATGAAAACTGCCAAAGATTTCTGCTTATGAGTTTTAAATCATTCCTGATCTCTTGGAATTGTTTTTTCTTTTCCCACCTCTTATGTTTACTATAGTAATCTCTACTGATACTAAAAGAATGTTAAAACAGGCAAGTAGCTCTTTTTCATAAGAGTTTGTATTGAAAGATGATCCTCAACTGTTTTAAAGATAATTGTAAATACGCGTGAAAAACAAGATACTTTGAAAGTAAAAACGTGTTTTAGCCAGCTATCTGGTGGTATTCCATTGTTATTCTTAATTCTTTAAAAACAGTGTGTTTGCATGCTTTTGTCTAGTGATATTTTCATGAGCTGTGGTTCTAATATATCTAATTTGCTAGTGTCTCTCTGTAGCCATTGGGTGTTATGTATTCCATTGAGTTACTTGTTTGAGTTGACTTGAATGAATATAATGCAGGGTGGTGAAAGAGAGCTAGGGTTTTAGGCTTGAGAGTCAGAGCCTGAGCATTTGACTAGACTCTGCCACTTGCTTTGTGACTTTAATCAAGTTGCAGTCGTATTGGTTCTTCAGTTACTTGTCTACAAAGTGTGAAAGCTAGGCTAAACAATTTCTAAGCTTTTGTCCAGCTCTAGACTTCTTCGGTTTATTAGTAATAACCAGTCAAATGATCGGTGTTACAAGAGTTTAGAGCTCCATCAGGTATTGGTAGAGTATGTGATGAAATCCAGGTCAAAGGTGATGGGAACACTTAGCCATAAAAACGATACATATTCTTGATAGTTGTTCTATTCTAACGCTTACAAATTCAAACATAAAAGTATTATATTATAGTTTCCCTTTTAAGTTCTGATAAATGGATGTACTCTCTTTACAGGTAAAAAAATAATTCATTACAGTGCCATATGTTCTCCTTTCCTGTAGTTTTACTCATTGCCAACTAACGGTTCCTTTGATGGAACACAGACAGTATGGCACGCTGGAATGCTTTCTGGCCTGGAAGCCGGGAGACCTTGAACAAAGCACTTGAGTACTCTAGGCCTCATTTTTCTCTTTTGCTAAAATGAGGGGTCAGACTGGATGATTTCTGAGATTGCTTTTAGTCCTAGTCATTCATGATTCTGAGATGCCGAACTGTGTTCATTAGAGTCCTTTAAGAATAAGAAGTGACTACAGAATTACGTATAAACTAAATATGGCTGTATATATAAATGATAAACTAATGAACTCAAAAGGAAAAAGCAATTATATGAAAAAAATTAGGCAAACTGTGTGGATTTTGGCAAAGGGGAAAATGATTTTTTATTTTGAGAGTTTCACGTAGACACAGCCTAAGTCATACTATAGTAATTTCCATTTGAAAAATATCACCTGTAGTTATTTTATAAGTTGCAGTTAAAAAGAGAAAGCTATATTAGTTAAGATATCAACTGAAATTTTTCAAACGGAGTTTTGTGATAATAAAGTATTTATGGAATTTTTTAATTTGGTCTTTTTTTCAAACTGAACTTTATAATGAAATTGTCTGAATTCACTGGAATGTGCCATCCGAAGAAACATTCAGGTTGACTTGTAGTTGCTTGAAAAATGTAAAAAACAAAAAGAATATTGTTGTGAGTGTGTCTCCAAATGTGAAAGTGTGCTTCACAAACTGTGCCAGCTCCTGCTATGGGAAGATAAATCAGTGTTGTTAGGAGAAGGTGCTGGTGCATTCAGTTTGTTTACTTTGGTTTCTATGTCTGCCTGCCTTCTCAGAAAACTTGCTTGGAGCCAGACTGTAGCAGCCCTCTCTCTGTCTTTTCATAATTGATCAGGGGATGACTGCCTTCCCTGAGGGTTAAGACGTGGCAACTTTTTCTGTTTGCTCAGCATCTCAATGCAGTAGTTCAAACATTGTTCACACCAGCTGGCAGTGTAATGCCATATGCACATCTTGTCAAAGCAACTGTTGTCATGGATACTAGAAACTCTCTTAAAAACCAGATCATTGATTCCAATCAAAATTGTACTTTTTATCAGCTTAGAATCTTAATTATTATAGAAGAATATTGATCTGAGACATTTTTCTCATCATGAAAGATTTGCCTTGTATTCTAAAACAGTGAATAACAAAGTAGGGGAATAATTTATTTTAGTTTTATAGGTTGAAAAATTTCATCATTACTGTTCATTGAACTCAGTTCTTGAGAGAAAAAACGAGTTTGTGAGTAGAGGCTGTGAAAAAGTTTTATTTTTAATTAGTTTATACTGCTACCTTTAAATCATCTCAATATGTATTTTTTTATGGCACTAGTTTTATGTGATAAGTTTATATCGTGCACTCGCCAAACTGTCCCTCTTCTGGTAAATGGAATGCTTATATTAATTTCTTATGTTAAGTTTTATTTTCCCGTGTAGGAAAGAAAACATAAAAATAAATGAAAACATCTTCTATTTTGATTGGTATTCTGTCACACATAGAAACAAACCTGATTGGTTGAGTGGTAATTTCTTTGTTCTCTGATTTTGCTAAGAATGCAAATGAAAACCACTCAATTTTATTTGGCATTAAAACTGCACTTTATTTTGTCAAAGGAGAGGTTTCCCCTTGAATTGTAAGTACCAAAAAAAGTGTTTTTTATCTTTAGTGAAAATCCTTATTAATTCACTTTCAAGATAATCTGATGTTGATTTGTCAAATTTAATTACAGCTTCCGGTAACACTTGAAGTCTACAGCTTTTGCCTCAAAATTGTAATATGAAAATGCAAATTGAGTGATAATTTAGAAGGGAGTGGGCATTTTAGTTGAACACTCAAAGACAAGTTCCTTGTGGAAATGAGGTTATTGATGCATTTTATGATTTTTGCCTCTTTAAGCACTTTATACAAATTAACTTTATTTGCTGCAGGATTACATGCACCTCTGTGATTTTAAGTTCTATGTGTATGTTATGTGAGTTTTTTTCACATTAGAAGAAAGAGAACATTTAATGATTCTCTCTAGAAAGGAGGATGGGGGGAGGGGTTCTGATATATTAAAGCCTATTACTATTAACTAAGGAATAACTGATAATCAATTTACCTTTCAACAAAATATTTAGATATTGCTTCCTTTCTACTTCTAGGCTCTCCAAGCAGCAAGACAACTTCTCTTACAGCAGCAAACAAGTGGATTGAAATCTCCTAAGAGTGGCGATAAACAGAGACCACTGCAGGTTAGTAAAGCACTCCTGTCCTTGGTCTTATTTTAAAAGATGTTCTTAGTGATAGCAGATATGCAGACCCAGTTGTACACATACAGAAAATTATTACATTTGCATATGTAGGTAATTTTAATTCAAAAAGAGAACTCATTTTATCCTCTCAAAATAGAAAATAAAATTGTTTTCTATTAGCAGAGATTTCAAATTTTACGAGGTCACTTATTGCAAAAATTTTGTAGGAACTACATTTGGTATACACAGGCATAAAAAGTTTTGTATAACTCTCCCTTGTAGGATTTTAATGGAATTTTATTCACAAACAGGTTAAAATGTGGAATTTCTTCCCTGAAAGTGAAGTCATAGTAAAATGGTATGGAAGGAAACAAAGCCGTCTTAGACAACCCTTCCGCAGTTGTATCCAAGTGACAAATGCAGAAAACCTCCAAGGTTGCCAAAAATACTGTTTGAGTTTGCCAAGGAGTTATTGCTGTTGCTACAGTTATAAAAACACATTCTGGAGTTTGTTGTCCTTGCTCACTATGTTTGTCCTGTGAAACTGATAGTATGTATGTCTTTTAAAGTAACTTCTTGTTACATAATATAACCATTGTTTTGTGTAGTCTTAACCAAAATATATAGGACATTGGTGGTGAAGAAATATTTTAAGGGTGTATTTTGAAAATGTTTGGAAGGTAGAATCTGGAGTTGCATAAAACATCTTTCAAAATGTTTATCAGCTCTGTTACAGGATACCCAATACTATTTTTTTCAATCATGTGTTATATACATTCTAATAAGGCAAGCTTATTTTTTTTTTAAAAAAAAAGTAAACGCCTTTCTTGTTGCTTTATTTTAACAAAAAATCTTGAAACTTTTTTTTTTATGGCCTAGCTGTCTGTTTTCATTTTCAGGTGTCCTCCCAGGTGTTAGTGACTAAGTCTTCTTACCTGACGGCCTACTGAAGCTTAGTTTGTGTAATTCTAGGCTACTGAGCTACACAGTCCAGAAACTACTTGTTACCTAAAAACTAGGTTAGATTCATGGTCCTGAGACAACTTTGAGATGAGAATTTATTTTCTTGGGAACAAACCCATTTGTGGGGAGTGGATGGGAAGGAGGGAGACGTGGGGACAGGGAATGGGTTTCAACAGTCTAAAGTACAGATGTCTGCCATGATTGCGAATGAAAATCACACTGAATCAGCCTGAGTTTAAGATTCATTTTAATTTTTTCTCTTTTAAAATAGATTTCACATTCTTTTGTTTTAACTAATCAGTAATTGTGTAGTGACACCCTTTCCTCACCATCATCTCCCTCCCCAAGTAATAACAGTAATTGGAGTATTTCCATCCAGTTATCTGATTCCCTGAGAGCCTCTCCATACATTTACATGACAGAGACAAATTTACATAGAAGTCACAGAAGATGGCACATGAAATGTTGATTCTCACTATGGCTTCAGACTGGGAATTTTCTTTTCTTGTTGGTTTAGATGCTGTCAGCATAAACCAAAGGTAGGAAAGAGTTTGTTGTTTCGAATATCTGAAAAACACTACATATTGTCCCAGTCCTATTTTATCATGTCTCTTGACGAAATAGACAAAGTAGTTGTCCCCTCCTCCCCAAAGCTAAGTCCAGTAGAAGTTTCTTTATTGCTGGTTACCAGGGTGTCTCTGCAAAGAACTGCTGGGCTTCAGTTTTTCTGCTTTCTTTTTTTGTTGTGTTGTAAGGCAAAGTTTGATACTTTGTGTAACCAAAATACACATAATTTTTCTTGGAAAACACACACACATATAATGTGGGAATATTAATGACTCTAAAATAAGAAATTGTTGCTCATGTACCAAATGTTGTATAAATAAAGTTTTGAGCAGAAGTCCTCAATTTTATTATTTTATTATGAAAAGGGGATTAAAAGTATTATAAAGACTTTTTAACAATTTCAGTTGCTAACCATGACTAGCAAGACTTTCACTGTGTCACTTATATTTACTGATTTGTGATTCATATTAATATGAATATATCTCCATTGTACCGAATTTAAAACTGTAGCATTTTATTATTTTGTCATTTTAATAAGATCTCATGCCAAAATGTCGTAGGAATGAAAAGCAGTTTTTATGAATGAGAATTTAGAAATAATGAATGAAGACTTATTTGTTCACCAAAATCTATACTGCAATTAATATGTGAGTCTACGTTTTTGTATTTCATAGTACTTGATAAGCTTAGCAACTGGAAACATGCTGGGATTGTATTAAAAATCTAATAAAAACCTAATAGCATTTTATACTAGCTTACATAAGTTGTCAAAGGGGGATATTAGATCTTTGCATCTGCAAATACTATTTAACGTGAGTTGCACTATTTGCCACTTATGTTAAAGAAGAGTAGAATATTTTTGTTAAACTTTTTAACCACTTAATATGAAATTAACACTTAAAAACTTTTATGATTCTTTCACAGTCTGGTTGTTTTTCTACTTAACTTAGAGTTTAAACAATCATTCACAACAGAGTTGGCGTATATTATCTTTGAGAATTAGAACAAGATAATTGGAAATGTTTCAAAATCTGCACTTGCAAGGCAAGGTATTTGGTGTTAATAATAGATAATAGGGGTTTATACTTTATTAGGCATAACATATTTTTAGAGGACCAAAAGAGATACTAGGTGTTTTTCATTTTAAAATAGAGTTTTGATGGAGAACTATTTTATCAAGTTTGAAAGTACAGATTTTTAAAAAATCTGTTTTGATGGCTCAAGTCACAAGAACAATATTTGGTTGCTTGTTAGACTCAACTGAATTTCTTTTAAATGTTGAAAAGCGGTGGGCAGATTTGAAGGGTGACATAGTAGACAGTCTATTTCTAGCAGACTAATATTTATCTACTGTTACTTTTTCATTTACATTTTTTCAGGTTTTTTTGCTACAGATGGCATAGATATTAGCATATCTTATGCAGAATGGAAAGAAAAACATCACATCTGACAAGCTTGAGTACTGATTGTAGTTGTGATTTCACTTGCATGTATAGATATCTGAATATATGTATTTAAAACATGTTTACATATCCTATTCATTACATGAAACACCAATTGAATAGGTCCAATCAGTAGGTACATTGATTAATGACATATTGATGAATAATATATAAAGATTGTGATGCAAATGGGAGCTGATATTAACCTAAGCATTACCAGATGTTTCTTCTTTACATTCTTACTGTGTATCCCAGAAAAACATACCCTAATAATAACAACTGAAGAGGGCCTCATCTTAACTTGTTTCACTTATCTGTATCTACTCCCAGCACTTCCTAGACATGATATACTTATAGTGGTCCATAATGAGGAAAGTTAGCCAAAGAGAATATGTAATGCTTTCAATTTCATGAAACTAATTTCAAGATTAAAAAAGAGTAAATTCACACACACACACACATATACAAATATGCACACATGCACACTTCCATAGTCTGTAAGTAAATTGTATTTTGAAAAATACATTATCAATTTTCTAGCCTATGACAAATCTACTTAATTTAGTTTAGGTATGAAAATTGGTCGCATTATTGTTCTTGTTACATTTACAGCCATGAGACAGACTTGTGGTTCTTCAACAGCTGTGCAGAGCAGAGACGTAAATTTAAGGTAAATGCCATTGCTTTGCTATCTTAGATGAATATTAGTATGTAGCATTGTAAGCACTTCCTTCGTTGTAGGTTAATATCTAATATAAGGTTCTCTTTTCCAACAGATAATTAAAATTAAAATTTTTTTTTTGTATAATTCTGTGTTAAATAGTTCTAAGAGTAGAATAGTAAGAAGCCAAAATGAATTAAACCTAGGGGTCTTATTCTGACTCTGCCACAAACTAGTTATGTAAGTTTGAGGAAATCACTCAACATCTTTAAAATAAAAACATCTTCAAAATAATTAAAATAAAGACATATGTCCATCCATTAATAACTCATGGACAAAATATAATATTCTCTGGTTAAATATTCAGGTTTTTTTTTTTAACGAAGTGATAGGCATCTTAATTTTTCAGGATAGCTGTATCTTGTTGGATATTAGCTTATAAGTTAAGGATTATGTTTGTTTGTTTGTTTGTTTTCAGTTATAAAGCACTTTATTAATATACCATAGCCAAAAATAATGCTTTGAAATCAAAGTATCAAATCTCTTATGTAGGGAAACCATTGTGCAAGGATCATTTTGTGTAACATCTAAGAAAGCTTTGTTTTGTTTCATGCCTTGAATTCATTTTACACATTGCTTTTAGAAAAAAATCTAAGCTACACAAAGAATTATTTTACCCATGTATTTGCTTTAATAATCTACATTAAAATATGTTGTGCTATAGTACAATTTAACAAATTTCTACCTTTTTCTACTTCTTCACTCCAAAATGTTAAAATTAGCATCAGCTAACAAAACAAGAAATTCTGCAGTAAACTAACCAGGATTTCTAAAATTTCCTATTCTAGGGAAAAAATCAAGAGTAAAATATAAAAATGTATAAGCAATGAAATATTTATTCCAGGGGAAAACACTAACTCTGGGCTAAAGAATCGGTCATTGATAAATATGTTTTAGGAAAATATGAAAGTCCATTTATACAGTAGTAAAGAATGAAATTGAGTATTTCCTTTTCAATATTAATTTCTGATTTCCAGTATATAAGAATTAGAGAGATGCTAAAACACATTTTGTTCCAAATATTGAAAGCAACATAATTTAAAAAATCGCGATATGGTTTTGAGTAGAGCAATCTACTGTGATACAGAAAACTTGGAAGTTTTAAAAGGTATTTTTTGCTATTTGTACTCTCTGTGTATCAAAAGAATAAGGATTAAGTATTGTTTTTATATCATAAATTTTAAAAAAGTTTAATTTCAAAACTATTAACAAGGACAGAGTATGCGTTATATGGCTCTGACTTTCCCATTCCAGTAAGGAACATTTCTTAAACGGCAGCATAAAATACGCAGTTTCATAAGAATGTTATAGAATATAATCTTTCTTAAAACACTATGATGTTGCCACCTGTGGCCAGCTGCTCAAGGCTGACACCCTGTGGAGGACGGTCCAGGATGTCTCATCCATCATTGCTAAGTGCACTTGTGTGGAAAACTTGCGTCTGATCTCCTCATAGCATATAGGAGAAAGAACACATTTTGGGTTGAAGCCTACCTTTGCCCTTAATTAGTAAGACATTGGATAGAGTAACTTGGTCTCTTGGAGCCTGTTTCCTCATCTCTAAAATAGACATAAAGATACTCACTTTGCAAAATTGTTGTGAAGACTAAAAAGAATACTATATAAAGTAACTATTATGAATCCTCGCACTTGTAGTGAGTTAATAAGTAATTTCCATTATGATCAGCTCCAGGAAATTGATATTTAATCCAAGACTATCATAAATATTCTACAATATGATTGCTTTTATTTGGCCATTATTTTCACTATTCACTATGACATGAAGCGTGCCTGATTTATAAGAAAGCAACAGTGAGTGTTGTAGGTACTACTAGAGTATCTCCCCCTGCTGTAGGCCCCCACACGTGTACTTCACACTCGCCACACATAAACTTATATTTCAGTGTTTCTCTTTCCTGTTAGACTGTGAGCTCTGTGACAGCAGGGACCATGAATGTCCTGCTCGTCTCCAGTGCCTAACACATAGCCTGGTGCAAAGGGACCTCAATAAATACTTGCTGAAACAATGAAGGAAGAGGAGATAGTGCTGAGTGGAGAGTGGAAAGAGGTTGGAGGGGGACGCTTCATTCATTCAGTGTAAATTGAGTATCATGTGTAATATCCTCAGGGACTTATGATTTAGTTGAGAAGATAGTAAGACTTGTACACAAATATCAGTCCATCGTGGATGTACTATAGGAAAGTCACGAAATACGATAAGCATTTAAAAAATGAAATGATTAATTTAGGCTCAAGTGATCAGGGAAGGCTTTGTCAAGAGCTAGCATCTATGTTGGAATTAAAGATTTTTGATAGAGAAAGCAAAGGACATTTTTGATGGAGAATTTTTCAAAAGATGTCATCAAAGATGTAGAGATAAGAAATTATGAGTTCTGGTTAGGCAAGGGTAAGCAGTTTGTTTTGAATAGCATAGAAGGGTCATACTAAAGGGATAATGAATGGGTTGGAGGGCTAGAAATACACATCTCTGACTGTACAGAGCCTGAAATGCCAAGCTAATGAATTTGTATTTTATGGTTTAGGTAGCAGGGACTATTAAAGATTTATGATAAGAAAGTGATATGATCACAGCAGTGTTTTGTGAAGATCTAGCTAACAGTGGTGCATTTGGAGGATGATTTTGGGGAAGGGAGTTGTGAGGAATCTGGAGTAAAGATAATCTTTAAAAATTATTTAAGTAGGCATGATGAATTGAGCGTTAGACATGTTGAGTTTGAGGTGATGGCAAGAAAAGTAAGTTGAAATAGGAAGCTTTTAGAAAATTAGAAAGAGCTTGACGAGAGATCAGGGCTAGAGACAAATATTTGTGAAAGAATCCAGTAGTGATAGATGAATTTATGATAGTGGAAGGGATTTCTGAAAAAGGTAATTTACAAAGTGCTCAGTTAATATCCACCTTTTTTAGAGGAAGAAGAATCAAATTAGCATTTAATTTATCAAGGAAGGTCAAGGAAAGGGAGAGTTTTTAAGAGATGGAGCTTGTCAGCCCTATCAAGCAGTGTCCATGAGGATGAGCATTTTCATACATGCAATGTTGGATTGCCACATTGGTGATTTTTAATCCCCCTCTTTCTTTATCATTCCCTGGTAACTCAGGATCTGCAATACTTAAGTGATCAATAATGAATGGGAAAAAAATCTTACTTTAACATGATGTTAAATAGAAAAGAGAGAATTAATAAATGTACTTTTGCTTCTCAGATTGCTGTGTCTCCAGTTGTATAAGTACATGTATATGACATATATAATACTACGTTCCCATATATTAAAAGTGGAAGAAGACTACTTTTCAGGAGGTCAAATTTTATCTTTTCTTAGCTACTCAAGCACTTGCTTCTTTCTGTAATCCATTAGGATTTTAAGTATATATTCCCTTGACTTCTCTACCCTAACTAAAGTGAGAGGAAGAAAGAAATAGAACATTAATATTGTTAAGGGAGCTCTCCATAGGATTTAAGACTTAGGCTGTGAATTTTATCTTAAGATGTTTGGAGGTGTTGTACAAGCTAAATTGAATGACAAAGTGAAGAACAGTGTCAGTACATGATTAAAGACAAAAAGTGAAATTATTTTGAAATCCACTTGCATTTAAGATTCGTTGTGTTTCTCTGTGGATTCTATTCATATCTTTCTATCGTCCTGCATTCTAGATTTCTACTTGGTTTTCTTGAAACGTCTCTGCTACCTTCACCTTTTCTACTATACTCTTTCTCCCTTTATCCTTCTGTTCTTTTCTGTCATCATGTAATCTTGTCCATTTTGCTTTATCTCTGTCCCTTTAGTCTCACATTGAGGAAAGAGTAACTTTAAATGCCTATGATTATTTAATCCTATCTTGAACCTAAAAGGTATTCTAGGATACCATCTTACTGACAGAATAGTAAAACTGTGCTGCTGCGCAAAATTCTGCTTTCGATATTTAGTTCTTATCTTGGCCCAAGAATAGTTTCCTTCATGCTATTTAAAGTTGTAGTTTTGGTATGAAAGCAAATCTTCTGTTGAATGTCTCAGCTACTTACAAGGACCTAGAACCCTGAAGCATTTCATTTAGTGCTAGAAATCTCCTGTTCCAGATGACATTTGTAGACGACTCTTTAAAAGTCACCATCAGAATGGTTTCATCACTCCTTAAATCTTTTTGGCAATTTTCCCAGAAAACTAATTAAGAAATGAATATTCAAAATAGAATTGCTTGGGATGGTTATATTAAATGGCTAGTTTTTCTAAGCAGATCTTAGTTTGTGCTAATTGTGATTATTTTAATAACACTGAATTTGGAAGCATAGCATTTGAAATGATCAAACAGAAGTGTAATGAATTGTTCTTTCAAAAATATTTAAGTCACCCTACCTTAATATGAAAATCATATAAGCTCATTATAAGAAGCTAACGTGATTTTAAGTTAAATTATGGTTGGGCACTAAGTTACTTTTCCCAAAGGCACTTAATAAATGTTAATAAATTGCTATAGTGTAGTAGATTTTTTAAGATGAAAATTATGTTCTCTGATTAGATGAGGAAGAAACCACTCATGAGAACTAATTATAGTAGACTCTTGACATTCACAAGATATGCATCCTGAGATCTTCATGAACCCTCCAATTCAAGAAATTCCCAGTTCAAAAATATGGAGAGGTCTGTGTAGTCTTTCTTCCAAATACTGTCCTTATTCTGAATCAAGCTTCCATTGTCCTGTGCAAAGTGTAACACAACTTTCCAACTTGCAATAAGATTTACCTCTTGGTTAATGTCAATTTTTAAAAAATAAACAGTTTTCTTCACATCATAGGTTTTCCTACATCAGTGACAACAGGTAGAGAACAACACTGCATTCGTGATAGAAGAATCCATAGGAGCAGAGGAGTTGGTTTATGGATGTGAGAGGTCAGCAATCTAAAGGCTGGCTCAGCCTCCCAGCGTGCTTGGTTCAGTTTCATGGCTCGGCAAATTACAAAGGTGTAATGTCTTGGAAACTTGGGGTAATTTGAAAATAATCGGACCTATCCTCAATGTCTGTGAATTTTAAGGGTCGACTCCACTGGATCTTGCAATCTAGCATCTATGAGGAAGATCCAAAGTGAATGAACAAGTTCCCCCTACATTTCTTGCTGATATTTTACTTGAAGTATTGAGAGAGGCACTCAGTATTAATATTTTCCTCCTTCTTAAATGTGAATCTCCATTGACATCAGTAAATTACCTGGAGTACTCCTTCGGAGTAAAAGTTGCCTGGAATGTTTTTTAAGGGCATGTGGGAAAGCAGTGTCTTGGGAATGACGAGAACTCTTAGAAGTTGTATGAGTAGAAACTTTATTTTAATGACCATAGGTCGTTGACTGATTTGGCCCGGGCATTCTGAGCCGGGTATTTTCTCTCTCAAGTTTGAGAGTGTCTATTTAGATTCAGTTCACAGTGGAAGGTCTCGAATCACGTCCGTCTGAGCTGAAGGTGTTTGGTGGCTATTTTTTAATAAAGGTTTTATTGTTTGGTCATGCCAATTTTTATAGTTTTATCAGAATAGACATAGAACATGTAGTACCTAGTAGTTAAGCATTTTGATAACACAATAGACATAAAATTCCTTTGCACAGTATACAAATTCTTACACTTCTAATGCTAACACTTGCATTGCTGAAAAAGCTGCTGCCTTGATATCTTCTACTGCTAGTTCTACTGCACACTCTCAAGTGACAAGCCAGGGAACATGTTGAACATTGTGATATGCTGACACGAGGAAACTCTGTTGTCTCATAGAAAAACTGTAGTAATTCTCCAATAGAATATCTTCGTAAAAACAAAAACCTGTAAAGAATAAAATCATTCTCTCTATATTCCACCTTCTTCCCAAGCATGTAATAGACTAAAACATATTAATTAGTGATTAAAATATGATCAAAGTTCTAGTTTCTCAAAAATGTGGGCATCATTTAAAGTTTTCCTTTTGTTCTTGGAGAATTATTTGCCTTGATCAATAACCATCTCCACTCTCCTCACAGTCCTATTGCTCATTTAGGCCAGTAGTTTTCAAATAAGAAATTACTTGAAAATATTTTAAAAATGGAAAATCTTGAGTTCACCTGAGACCATTGAGTTAATATTTAGTGGGATGGAATCTTGGAAAACCAAAGTATTTTAAACTTTCCAGAAGACTCTAACATACCTGGTCTAGAGTCATATGCAGGGGTCCTGAACTGCTCTTCTGCAAGAGGATAGTGGCTCCCTATAATAAAAAGTACTGAATCTGAATTCTCTTATTAATATACTGTGTCATTTTTCCTTCTCTGGGACTCAGTGTTCCAACCTACCCAATGAAAAAGCTGAACTAGTAATATTTCAGGTTCCTTCCAGGGTCAACAGTCTTTGAATGCCAGTGCTGAATTTTGTTTTATTTGTTTGGTTTTTTTTTATATGTCTTTAAATCTGAGCTAATTAAAAAGGCCCTGAGCAGGTTTCTTGAGATCCTTTGTTTCTGTTCATTCTTTCCAGGATCATTTCCAACAATATTGTCAGAATTTTAGTTTTACTATCATCAGTTCTTATGTAAAATCATCACTAATAAACTCATTCCCTTCTTTGATTTTTTAAAAATAATACCTGCTTTCTAAAGTCCTCAGTATATATGCACTATGCCCAATTGACCTCTCTTTAGATTTAGATATAAACCTTAAGAAAAAAACTCACTGTCTTTGAAGATAGCTGTGTGGTGCGGTGGCCCTGGTGATCTCATTGTCTCCCACCCACCTTTTACATGTTATATGAGCAGCAGTGTCAAACTCCTTAAAGTTCCTCTAACATTGCTTCATGTCTCGTGCAGCTGACCTTGCCCTTCTCTTTTCTCAGTATGCCCCTCTTCCCCTTTCCATCTAGAAAACTTCTGCACAGCTTTTAAATTTTCGTCGTCAGCTACTCTATGAAGTCTTTGATACCCTTTCCTGACACACACGCACAATGTAGAATTCAGTAGTCCTTTCTGGGTATTACTTCTATGTCTTATACTTCTATTCTTGTATGTCTCACACTGAATCATAATTACTATAGGTTCCTCGAAGGCTGGGGCTGTGTCTTACTCATGTCTGGCACATAGTACGTTTTGCATAACTGTGTGGAGTTCATAGGCGAGAGCTGGTCTACAGCCTCATCAAGTACCTCCTTTCTCCTAGGCTCCTAGGCTTTCAGTTGCCTTACTGGGGTATCTCAACTCAGATCAACTTGTTTCAGACAGAAATTATTTCTCTCTCTCTACCCTTATCCAATGTTTTCATCAACTTTTCCTGATTCTATTCTACAGTCTCCAGCTGTATACCCTTCTGATCTGATTGGGCCATACTCCTCTGCCCTAACGTGAAAATTTCCCTGTTTTTCAACCTCTCAGCATGGCATAAAAGGCTATACGTCATCATACGCCTGATACATGATAACCATGACTTAATACTTCCTTCTTAACTGAACATACTATTTATTCATTTATTCATTCATTCACAAATGTTTATAGTTTGTTCCTTATGTACCAGGCACTTTGCAAGGCACCAAAAACAATAAGAACTTTGACATCTACTTACTTTGTTTTTGTTTCTCCATCTGTCTAGAAGATTCCCACTCCCCCCCTTATCTAGTTACCAGACTCCTACACAAACTTCAAGGCCCTATTCCCTTAAGTCCTCTCTGACTCTTCAGAGAGAAATAATCCCTCATCCATGTTTATTTCCAGAACCTGTGTCATACTTTTATTTTATTATCCTACATGTATTAGTTACTAAAATAGATTATACCATATTTTATTATAATTATTTGGTTACTCTAACTCAGTTTCAGACTCTAAACTATGGAGGTCAGAGATTACATGTCATTTCTAACACATTGCTCGGCACATGGTGTTTGCTAAATAAGTCTTTGCAAAATTGAATTGAATTCTGCAAACTGAATTGCTCCTTCTTTGTCAGAGTAAGTGCAGGGTATCACTTCTGTTCAACCTGATAAGATAAGTATGAAGTTATGGTGTTTATCAGCTTCACTGTTTTCGTAGAAAGAAACTTATAAGCAGACATGCATATCATTAGAAGACAAGATTCAGGTCGCATTACCCAGGCCATCTCACGTTACTAATGTATTTTGTCTTTGCTCCAGTTAGGCAGGCTGTTTATAAATAATACTTCAACTGATTCCTTTTCCTGGGTAGATAACATGTAATGTACTTATTTAACAGTAACAATTAATTCTTTCTCTGTTTATCTTTACCTAAATATTTTCTTTCCTGATTCTGTCTTATGGTTTATGAATTTTATATACACATACGTATTTTGTTTATAATCATCCATTTACCCCCTATTTAGTCTATTTTTCAAACAAGATAGACTGCTTCATTATTCTGTACTAGTCATGCTTCTAACCCCACTAAATATCAGTGATGCTTTTACTAGGAAACTGGAAGTAAGAAGTCTGCTTAATCAGGTGATATTGGAAATGTACAGGATTACAAATGAGATGTATGAGATGTGAGGATTTCTCAAGTATCTTCAAGAAACTATACTTCTTACATGATTTATTGGTATATAATTTTTATGACTTAATTATGTCTATTGCTTCAACCATGTGAATTTTGGATATTTCCATTAAAACACTATCTAAATTTACTGTGGAGTTTTATCAGCTGCTCTATTTAGAAATATAGATTTATTTTTCTCGTGAAACATGAACTCTGTAGACAGGCAGTCCAGATTGGTCTGGTACATCTGCTCAAGGATGATACAAAAGACCAAAGTTTCTTTTAGCCTTTTAGTAAGAAGGAATTTTCTGGTTTTTTTCCTAGGAAAATTTAGAGAGACAAAAACCTATATATTCATGTGACTCAAGGTCAGTGGGTTATAGGGCTTTATTCTAAGTTTTAATATTTTAAATTATAACTAAAATGTTATTAACGACTCAGTATACATTCAGTACAGGAAAGCACAATGCAAAGTACCCTAGCCAAAGCGATTCTTCCCCTGCAAGAAGTTGCTACTGAAGCTTGGCAGGGCTGGTGATGCACCCGGTGGACTTACACAGAATGTATAACAGACACCAGAAAGTTTAAATAAGTGAAGCATATGCATATTTTGCAAGTAGAGAAGCAAGTGTTTTTCAAAGGATGGTAAAAAAAAAGTTATAGAAGCTGAATTTTGAACAAGTTAAGGTCAGAGAAAAATTTTCATTTGGCCATTATATATTAGGTTCTGGTACTGTTGGAAAGCTCGCGAAAGTCCTAATTTTCCTTCCAGCTACAGTGAAGATAAAAGAGATTTCTATACTTTTTCTGTATTTCCTGCAGTAATCTGAGTTATAAACAGCTACACTAGAAAAAGAGGTACTTTGGGCCATCTAGAAGTTCCGAGGAAACCTTCTTGCTCTCCCTCACCTCCAGCCCCGCTGACTTCTATGAGTTCCTGCTGTGTTCTGGCTTCCAGAGACTTTGCCTCTGATTGGTCCTTTTTTTTTTTTTAAAGATTTTATTTTTTTTCCTTTTTCTCCCCAAAGCCCCCGTGGTACATAGTTGTATATTCTTCGTTGTGGGTCCTTCTAGTTGTGGCATGTGGGACGCTGCCTCAGCGTGGTTTGACGAGCAGTGCCATGTCCGCGCCCAGGATTCGAACCAATGAAACACTGGGCCGCCTGCAGCGGAGCGCGCGAACTTAACCACTCGGCCACGGGGCCAACCCCTCTGATTGGTCATTTTATCCCCACATAAACCGCAGAAATGGTTGATACTGTCTCTGTTTTACCTGAAAGGAATCAGAGAGACAAAAAGTTCAGTAACTTTCCCAGGGACCAGGGTTGAATGTCAGCTTTTCCACAACACTTTACATTTGAAACGAATGGATCATTTCCTGAGGAATTCTCAGTTTCAGGGCAGGCAGGAAGATATGAAGGGCAGACATTTCTCGTTCTGTGAAGGCTGCCTGTCTGGTTGAAGGCTGACAATTCTGGGGGTGTAAGAATGGGAGGTGCCCGTCCCTAAGCTATATGTGACTCTGCCCAACAAAACCAGGATTATTCTTGTGGTGTTTGTCCTCGCTTCATCCAGGGCACCTTGAGAATAAGAATGAATCATTGGTTTGGATCTGAGATACTGTAAATGCATAATGATTTTTAATAATCTCACCTTCTCGAATAGGTCCTGCATGCTTTCTAGTAATTATCCGGAATGAAATTAAAATGAACTTAGTCCATCTTCTTAAAATGTGTGGTTTATGGAATTAGTGTAATTGGATTTTATCTTTCAAACATAGGAAATAGTGTACAGAACTTTTCTTTAGAGAAATACATCATAAATTTAGAAAGCAAAGAAAGTAAGCCAAATAATCATATTGTTTTTATTCTCTGTAGTAAAATTGTGACTTTTAAGGATTTGCCTGTTTTTTTGATCTACTCTTACTGTATGTGATTTCTTTTAATTTTATTTTTAATATTCAGTTGTAATAGGCATTTTGCATATTGTTCATCCAGGAAGATCAAACTCCACTGCCTTGCCAGTCCAAGCAGGTGTATGGTGGACTGGGCACAAGGTATTAGGGAGGACTTGGAAATATATTGTACTTGAGAGCTCATGTTTCCTCTGAAGAGGGTATTTCTTTCTTTCTCTCTCTCTCTCTCTCTTTTTTTTTCTTTTCCTCCCTCCCTTCCTTCCTCCCATACTCTGACCTTCAAGCCCTATTTTGCAACCCCTTTGTTAAATACTAGAACATTTAAATCAATCTATGAAATACAGAGATACATATGAATATGGTAAAAAGGGACTCTTGGGTACTTTATGATTAGTGATTCGTGAGTCTTTGAAAACACCAGAACTTGCTGGAAGCAGTGTGCATTAAATACTCAAGTTTCTGACGGGTTACTCTGTGCTAATATGTATCTTATCATCACTAAAGGGTCAAAATATCATTGATTCACATTGTCATACCAACACAGATTGCTTTAAAAGAAACAGCTGTTCTTGGACTAATTGATAGCGAGGAATATTTCTTAAAAACTCAATTAGAAATGATTACTTAAGCAATAGGCAATTGATGTCGTTATGTTATTTGGCATGTCCATTTAACAATATCCCACACTGCTAGACTAAAGCAGAGGTAGGCTAATATTATCACCACCACCTTTTTGCTTGGTATTCTATTCAAGAAGATGTTTATTTAAAAAAAAAGGAGAGGTCAGGAATAATGTAGGAATAAATTGAAAAGCCTACTCTATAGAATCTCATATGAAACAAATGATTGTCATGCTTCAGTGGAAAAAGAACGAGCTAAAAACAAAACAGCAATAAGACTTAAAAAGTGATTTACAGTATTTCCATGTATGAGAATTTACATCCTCAGTCAATCAATCCTTCCAAGAAACATGACTAAATGCCCTCGTGTGTTAGACACTTTGCTAGGCAGACACGAGGTACCAGAGGGGATTCAAAGATGTTCCTATCCTCAGGGAGTTGACAATCTGGCTAGATAAAAATTCAGGATAATAACCATTCTTCTAAGCCATTTTAAACAAAACTCAGTGGTTTAAGATAAAAAAAAAAAAAACCTACTTGACAGTTATGGCTTTTTAGAGCGTTCTATGGAATAAATTGGGTTTTTCTTTTCTCTAAGTGTTTAGTAAATCAGCCATCACTTACAGGCTGAGCAGAATAAGGTTTTTTTTTTTTTCATTTTTTGCTTCCTGAGGCTTTGTTTGTGGTCCTCTAAAATTTGTTTAGGACTGAGATCCAGACTCTAAGAGGGATATTGAGGTGTGGAAACAGGTCGAAGGATAATAAGTAATATGATAGAGGTGATTAAAAGGAAAATGAAAGAGTCTATCCTAGAGAGGGTTTACTCAGATTGAAAAGAAGAAAAGGAGAAGAAAGTGTCTTAATAATTTCCTCACATTAAAAAAAGTCATCATGCCAAGAATAGTAGGCATTCATTTTTCTGCATTACTGAGACTAAGGCAAGAGTAATAAATTCTCTGTTTAAACAAGAAAAATCAGAGTACGTATAAACTGCAGCTTCATGTCAGTGAAGGTTGTTAAGAGTTAAACATGTTTTATGTAAAACATTTATAACTACTGTTCTAAGTTCTATTTTTGTTCTGCAACTAGCCTTATTTTGAGTGCTTATTAAAGCAGTGTGTGCTTGCAAAAATAATTTAGGCAATTAGTATGAAGAATTGAAATTTACCTGCATTCCAATCTCCTAGTGATACTAACACACATATGTATGTGTTTACCTGCATTTATGTGTGTCTCCATGTGTCATCATCATGCGAGTCTAGAAATGAATGCAGTCTTATATTTTGTAGTTCTTTTTAAACTGAAGATTCATTTGTATATACATTCATTGCGGTATAGCTTCGGTTAGGACCATAGAGAAGCACATACATGTTGTAAATGCTTGTCGGTATTCGGTTTATGTGTTGTAATGAAGGTAAGCGGCCAGACTGTGGTGTGAGGAGAGGTTTTGGGTTCAAGTCCTGCCCCCACCTCTCACTAACTCTATGACCTGGGGGAGGGCAGTTCAGTTGTGGAGTCTCATTTTCTTTTTCTGTCACCCGAGATTTGACTGTCTCTAGCTGTAAAAATTTATTAGCCTAACGCTTTATTTCTAGCAAAAGAATATCCCTTTTCAGTAGCTTATATTTACAAAAAGTTAGCCTTCTTTATGTGTTACATGTCAAAAGCTTTTAACTTCGATAATGAGTTAATTTTTGCCCTAATAGAAAAAACAAAAAGAAATAGCATTATTATAAAATTTGGAAATTTATGATTCATGTATTGAGGTTAAGATATTCTGATACTCAGAGAAAAAGTGAAATTTGTTGTTAGAATATTATACAATGTGCATATTCATTACATACAAATATAGTTTTCACTCCATTATGTTCCATGTGCCCCATGGCATGCCAGCTTATCTGTTTAGAGTACTTTTCTCTGTGTTCAATTATGTATCTAAGGTTTTAATGAAGAAAAATAAAATAAATAATATTTAGAAATATAATTATGTAGAGGTCACAACTGAAAATTGCTTTTCTCGTAATCGCTATAACTTGGCTATAAGGCCTAAATTATATGGTAATAAAAATTATTTTTATATTCCTAGAGTAACTAGTTTTGGTTCTTGGTAAGAATTTGCAACATATTTATCTAAAGAGAAAATAGTTCTTTTATTATGGTCACTTTTGAAACGGTGTTTTCTAGTACATTTGAAGCCATGAGTCGAAGTATTTCAGATACTATGAAATGAAAAAACCGCAAAAATTTGATTCCATTAGTAAAAATGTTTGCACCTGTTTGTTTATCATAATGGCTATTATTCATTCAAATCAACATCCACGAATCATGGAGAGGAATATGGAGCTGGGGTCAGAATATCTGAACCATAACACTGGTACAGATTATGAGAATTTGGGCTAATCGTGTTACTCTCCTGACTCTCAGTTTTCTCTTACGTGGTGAGAGTTGCTAAATAATGTGCATGAAAATGTAGTAGAAGTGCAAGCTACAATGAATTTTTGGTGTTTTTTTCTTCTAACATATTGAAAGCACTTGTAAAAATAGAATTCTGAATGAAATACCGAACTAAGAATTCAGACATTTAATATTTCCCTCTTCCGAGGTCAACAACGTGTAAATAAACAGATCGGCTTTGTTTGTTGCTCGAGTTCATTACTGTGCATGCTCTCATTCATTTTTCAGGAAATAAATAACATCTTTAGAAAGCTTTAGCTTCATTTCCCATTCATAATAGGAGATTAAAGAGAGACAGTTTTGTTGACAGATTACGTGGGTATCTTACATTCCACCAGCTAGAATCTAACTAAATGATTTAGATACATGAAGTGGAAGAATATGTAACAATAGTAAACTGACTTCTTTTCTGATGGCACTGAGTATATGTGTGAATACCCACAAACACAAGCTGGATCCTTTAAAAGATGAAAGTAAATTTCTGCTTGTTAAATTTTGATATATGATAGTTAAAACATAAATGGAACCCAGTGGTAAGAAAATGTTCCAAAGGGTGCCACAATTATCTAGGCTGCAAGCACATTTGCAAATGATCTGAAAATTTTACTTGATTCTCTGACTATATTCCTTTTTGAAGGCTTCCAGATTTATTTTTATTGTTCTTTTTAATCCGTTTTCATGTAAATAGAATTCATGTTATTTAAAACAACTCCAGAGATAAAAATCAGTACTATCGTATGTCAAAAATGGAGGAGGTAAAACATGAAAGGGATAGCATTATTTGATGCTTATTATACTGATTAATGGTAACCAAATAAATATTATGGCTCCTATAATACTTTGACCAATTTTTTTTAAAGTCAGGAAACCTTTAAAAAATAAAATATCTTGAAAAAATAAGATGCGTGCATTACTGTTTAGAACATACACACACCAACTGAGATTAGTGTGATGTGATTTGTCCTGCAGCTGCTTCAAATTAAGAACAGGTGTGGAAGACAGATTATGCAAATACTCATATTAATGTAATTGTCAAATTGGTGTGTTTACCATTGTGCTTTTAAAGAGTAGACTGTACTCCTATTTTAAATGTAAATTAGCTTCATTCTTGAGAGCAGCTATTGGGTAATGAAACTTGGTCCTGGCTTAGAAATGAATAATTTCTAATAGACAGTAACACAGTTCTAAAATTTGACGTCATCTTTCCCAGTAAATTCTTTTACACATAAAAAATGGAAATTTTATATTATTTTGTGTGTGTGTGTGTTTGTGTGTATATATATAGTCATAGTGGTTTTGTGAAAATTTGAGTTGATTCCAGCTCTGTGCTACTATTTTCTGTTTTTTTATTGTAGTGCATAGTGATTGCTATGATAGCTTTGATCCCCTTCAATCTTTTCTAATTCAGAACTCATCTCAGCTTTCCATCCTTATGGATCTAAACTCTCAAGAAACATATTCTTTGGAGAAATTGCATCATATTTATTTTAATAATAATCTTATCTCATCGAGTCGTTACCACAAATTGTATTTTAATATTTAAAATATATAAACACTAATTTTGGTATTTTAAACCATGTTTTGTGAATATAGAGCAGCCTTTCACTACTAGTTCATTCGTGTATCTGAAGATTTCGTACTTGCTCAGTGTTGTGATACAGACACCTGTGCCCAAAAAAGGACTTTATCTGGTCTCCTAGGCCCTTTAGTGACAAGTGTTATGAGCCATTATGTCTCAGTCGGGTGAGTAGGCCAGTGAAAAGGAAGGCTGAGGAGTCAACCAGAGATGCCAAAGAAGTCACATGTCTCATGTTCCCATTCTTTTTTAATGCCTCTTTTTCTCTAACAAAAGAAAGATCCCAAGTATTTATGATTTTATTTCACTTGGCTGGCACATGTTCAGTGCTTACTTTGTGTTCCTCATAATATGTTTACTTATGCTTTCTCATTTCACAGAGTGGGAAACTGAGGCTTAGAAAGGTTAAATTACATTATCTAAGATCATGTAGCTGGTAGTTTGAGCTGGATTGTGAATTCAAGTCAGTCTGATTCCAATTCCTATGCCTTTTACTCAGCCATTAATCTCTGATAGCATACAGCCTCTTAATTGCTATTCAGAATATCTCAAATTTTCCATTTTGGAAAACAAGATATTAAATGTAAATACTACCTTTTCTTGAGTGTCTTCATTGTATGGAATCCAAGTCAATTTGTGGTTAAGATAAAGCAGTAGTTCTCAAGGGAAGGGGTGGGGGGTGCATGGGGCCTCCCCATGGAGGGGGTCTCCATCACCACCTCCACTAGAAGATTCTACTGGAGTGACTCTGACTTTTTATTCCTTTCTCTCCTATATCTCATCATCCTCACCTCTTAGGAAGCACTGTTGAGAAGGCAATGGGACTTGGTAATGAAGTTAGAGGTTTACCTAACAATGTGGGGAATAATCTTTTGATATGAAAAAAAGTGAGTGGAAGTGCTGGACCTCTACTGGAGGTTTTCCAGGCATCATAAGTTTTCATGTTGAATGGTAAGAGATTTTCTGTTGGAAATACTGCTATTTTTTAGTAATTGATCCTCTTCCTTCAGGTTTCCTCTCTACCTCACATCACAGGAAGGCGAAGAGGTTGATAGGGAGCAAATCATAATCAGAGATGCCAACAAGATAAGCTTCTGTGTGTGCAGCTTGCAGGCTCTAGTCCTCATTAAAGAGTCTATCATTTATCATTATTGGCAAGAAGAGGAGCTGCCACTGAGACCAACAGCAGATAAAAAGTAGCTGATCCAAGGGCTGCTGCTGCTTCCCCTGCAGGGATCAGAAAAGGAACTGCCACGTCCTCCAGTCCCCTTGTAACTTCCTAGGGGTGACCATGATCTGACTTGCTCCCCCCTAAGGAGTAAAGCATACAGCAAAAGAGATGTTGGTGCTTTCTGAATTTGGACAAATGAAAGTATGATACAGTGTTTTGTTTTGATACATAATAGATATAGCAGTGGCTCTTCAGGCTTCATTCATTGGATCAAGACCTAATCCACAATACATTCTCATGGCAGAGGTCCCTGAAAGGTAATTAAAAGTTTTGCGCAGTCCAGAAACTCCAGGGATATCTCAGGTTAGTGCCTCTATGAAGCCACTATGCTCCATGTAAGCAAAGCAATGAATGCTTCCTTTTGGTCCTCCAACTCACTGCTTTTGATATTTCTGGTAAAGTTGGTGACAGATGCATTTCAGAAGTACTATGAATAAGAGTTTCTTACTCATTTGGTGCTTGAAAGTATATCGCTGCAAGTCCATCAGCTAAAGTGAGATTTCTACTAACAAAAAAAATTAGTAACTTTATAGATGCCTTTTATTGCTTTATGAGGAAAAGTCCCTAAAACAAGTTGAAGGCCACGCAGTACATCCAATCTATTACTATTTGTTTTATTCCACACATTAAATTATTATTTTAACTTGTTTTGTAGTAGCTTTATTTTTTCAATGATTGAAATTAACACATAAAATGTAATTTTTATGTTAAGCAACAGACTTTTGCTTTAAAAATATTAAATCCCTACCCTGAATCTTTGGACTCTAACTCTGTGTCCTTACATTCTTGGACAATGCATGAAGGTAAAAAAATCTAAGGATTATTCTGTGCTCAGTATCTTGATTTGAAATATTCAGAATATAGACTTACTCAGAGATTGGAAGCTGGTTTAATACATTGTGCCAGCCATCCTGAAAGCCATTTCAATAGACTCTGTACCCTGGCATTTGTTTTAGAAATAATTGCATGCAAATGTAGTTTAACATCTGTACTATGTCTCTTAATCCTAACCAGGCATTTTCCATTAGATGTAGTCTGAAAATCACATTAAGAAAAATATATCATCTGTGAAATTATATTCTGAATGCCCCAAATAGCAAAGAAAGGGGCAATATCCAGTTAAATCTAGGACAAAGCATTCCTTTTTTTCTGTACCCCAAATTTTAGAATGTTGATTTTATATCCCTTAGTGCTGTATTATAAAATTGAACTTAGATCTTCCATTTTCAAAATTTTTCAGTTTAGTTTACCACAAAACTTTCTTGAGAATGAAAATATATTGCTGTGTCAAATTAAATTATTTTCTTACTTTTTGCTTAGTAATACAAAATTTAGGTTAATTTGTGTACTTTTATGGCAACACAATTCAGATATGTTAAATTTTAGTACACTTCTATTCCTGCAAGCAGAATTTTCCAAGTGGAATTTTGATACTGAACTTGCTTTAAATATACTATAAGTAATAGTGTACTTAAGGAATTAGGGTAAGAATATTAAGGAATAAAACATATGCAGAGTTGTAGGAAAGCAACTGACTGGAAGGAAGAGGAAAGGGAGTTCCTGGAAACAAAAAGTTATTTCTTGCCATCGTAAAGATTTAAAAGAATATCTTTGCCATTCTGCACTGGTCACAGTTACTTCTTCAGGATTGTAGTAATATGATTCTAAACACCTCAGAAATGTTTTTACGCACCTGACCCTTCGTTTAATCCTCCGAGAGAAAGGGCAGGTGGTATACACATGTAATCATGAGAAATTTGAAGCTTAAAAAGGCCACTTTGCCTTACATGAGGCTGTTGAAGATCTGGCTTCTGCCAGATCTCTCTGTCTCTGTCCTCATTCCTGCCACCCTGTTTTCCCTAGCACTATTTTCTCTGACCTTGCTGGACTGTCTATGGATCTCTGAATGCAGCAAGGGGTCACGTAACTTCAAGCCTTCATATAGGCCACTCCTTTGGTCTGGAATGTTCCCCACCTCTCCGCTCCTCACATCCTTTGTACACTAATGTCCATTCATTATCACCTAGTCTAGAAAGACTTTTCCATGCCCTGTCTGCCATATAAGTGCCCCTCCTCTGTGCTCCTATAGCACCCTGTGCATACATCCATCATAGCACTTTTTATAATACCCGTCACTAGTAGTTTGTCTTCCCAATTTGTCTGTAAACATTTTTGGGTTGAAGACTTCTACTTGGCTCTGTTGATTCTTAACATAGTAAGTAGTGTTCTGTAGTACCCTGCAGACGTGAGAGGGAGCCCCACCCAAAATTTCGTTCAGATGTCGAAACTGGTGACGTTCCACACACCAGGAGAATTTGAGAGAAATTTTATTACTGACATAAGAGACTCCTGGGCTACCTGGCTGGCTTGGGAAAGTAAAAGGAGTAGGTTGGGTCTCCATAGTGGCTGTGGGGGAGACTGGGGAAAAGATACTTTGAGCAGGTGATTCAAATTTCTTTCCAGTGGCAAAAGAGGAAGTGCAGGCACTAGCCTTCTGTCCAGATGTGGGGCCACAGGGAAACGGGAGGTTGAGGCTTAAAAAGAAGTCAGCAGTCAAAATTAAAAATGGAGTCAGACTTTTTCATAAATGACATAAAATAGGTACTCATTAAATCTTCAGTGAATAAAATAGTGATGGAACTACAGAGGCACTCATTAGCTTCGTGTCATCAACACATATATTTTAAGCACCTACATGTCCTGCCCTGGTATACAGGACCACTGTTCTGTGCTTTCTCATTTCACAAAGAAAGTTGTTTTACTGTGACAGGTTTCTTTACCTTATATTACCTCACCTGACTTCCTCAAGGTGACAAGAGAGAGATTTTCTTTTGACTACAAACTAAAAACAAAAAGCAGAAAACCAAGGACTATTATTCTTATGTATGCATTAAGCTATTTCTGCCTAGCTCCAATATATCTAGGGGAGAAAAATCCTATATGTAGAATCTGTCCATTTTATCTATTGAATAATTATTATATAATTAAAATTTTGTCTTCGACTCTCCCAATGTTCATGAGAAATCCAGCTTCCTATGGTTTTGTAGAAGAGCTTAAAATATCCTCTTGGACAAAGCAAACAAACATACAAGTAAGCAGAAATACAAGAGTCCGCCAGTCCTCTTTAGGAGTATCTCATGCCAGAAGTATCTGTTGACTGCTGCCTTCATTCCATCTTAAAATAGAACTACATCACTTGTAGGAACACTATGGGCATTTTTTTGATTTTCAATGCCTTTAGGCACATGAAAGATACCTGTTTAACATCCCTGGAGATTCAAGTTGCCTGTGTAGTCAATGAACAGGTGCAGGTCTTCTCCTTCTCCCAGACGGCAGCCAGGTCATCTGCCCCATCCTTGATCTCAGCCTCACCTGTGCAGACAGCCGGGCCCTGTGGGTGAGAGGTGTCCGAATCTTTTCTATTCTTGACTCCTCTGCTGAGCTTTCTAACAAGGGTGCCAATTAGTACCAGTTACGGCAGCTTTCTGAGGTAAAATAAAAAGGGAATTGACTAAAAACAGAGCAAGAAACCTGTCTTTGACACTGTTGTATTCTATAATCTTTGTTAATTCTTCAGTATTTTTTAAGCATGACGTGGGGATAGAATCTTATTTTAGGAATGTCAGTGGATTTAATTGATTAATATTAAGTACTTTAAAATCTCAAATTCCCCAAATATCTGTGGTATCTGGATTGAGACAATGGCCACCACTAAACTTTCTTTGTTGATGTTTACCTAGTCTTTATGTTAAAAAAAAGAAAAAAATTTGGGGGCCAGCCCTGTGGCCCAGTGGTTAAGTTCAGTGCACTCCACTTTGTCAGCCCCGGTTCACTTCATGGCATGTACCTACACCACTCATCAGTGGCCATGCTGTGGCCTCAAGCAAAATGAGGAAGATTGGCAACAGATGTTAGCTCACGGCAAATCTTTTTCAAGAAAAAATTTAAATTTAGAATCTGAAAGGAAAAATGAATGAGTATATACTCTTAAATTATGATAAAAATAAAAGATGCTAATGCCCATCAGTGATCAGTACATTAATAAACTGGGCCTGTGTTGCTATTTTTTATTTAACCTAATGTTTTATTTTGCCATTTTTATATATTAAATTGTGTTTTATAGAATGTAAAGTTCAATTATACAGGCTGACGGTTTAGGGAGTGGAAAGATGTATTTATAAAGCTGAAATTACAACAGCAATTTGTGACTACTTCACTACTTTGCAAACAATAAAAAATGAGGCCAAGATCATGACTTTCAGCCTTATCTTTGGTCTATTTCCTAAAAATGGATTGTAACCTAAAATTTGCTCCAAAACTTATTTTAAAAGCTATCAAAGCTTAATCCTAATTTTGGCAGTGAGATCATTTATTGACATATTTTAAAGTACCCGTGTTAGTTTATACCTTTGGCTTCAAGTCACGGAAATAGCCATAACACTTAACAAAAAGTAGAATCTATTCAAAGGATATAGAGTTGCTCACAGAATACAAGGAATAGCTACACCAAAATGTGGTCTCAGAAAGGACAGGAAGCAGAGCAGGATGTAGTGGACGGCTCCTTGGGTCCCAGCATTGGGTTGGATGAATCCCACTGTTTATTATGCAGATGTCACACACTCAAGAATCAGTTCCTGGGAGAGGGAGTCTGATTGGCATAGTTTGGTTCACCGACCTTGTGCCAATCCCGCCCTGGAGCTAGTCCCACCAGTTTGCATATCATGATTGGAGCTAGGGTACAGAACGGGGGTATTCCCCCAAAGAAAACTTGGTGCTACTACCAAAAAAAGAAATAGATGCTGATTAGACAAAATCAACAGATTTCCTCTATAGTCACTTTGAGTTGGTTTGCTGCTAGATTGTAGCATGGTCTTGACAATAGTTTTTTCCTCAAAGAATTCTACTCTTTCAACATCCAGGAAACACAAGACAATAGAGAACTATAGGGAAATAGCACCAAGTAACACATTTGTTCATGAAGATTCAGTAATTTATACAATTATACCCCAGTCTGTGCAATGCATATGTTCCTAAAGATTATATAAAAATCAAATCTATTTTAAATGTTTGCTTTCCATTTAAATAAATACAATCATAACTACATTTTTAATTTGAACAATTTTTCTGTTAAGGAAAGAGTTATCCCTGATTTACTTTTGTAAATTTGGGTTTTCTTGTTGAGTTTGTTACTGATGAATGGTATCAATTTGGCACATGTTTACTGAGGAAAAGAAAATATACTATTTTTAAAACTTTACACTGACCTGTGAAAATATAAGCATAAAATTAAAAACTTTCATTAATCAATACCTTTGACAGTATTCTGCATATCCTTGGACCAGTATTTTAAAATCAGTTTGAATTGGTGGACGAAGGGAATCCCCGTTCAGATCATAAGCACAATTCTCCGTTGTTATTCTCCCACACACCACCACTACCACCTTCCCCCACCTCCACTCCTCTTGACTCAGCTGTATCCTATGATTATTGATGACATGAGAGACACCCTCACTGTTTTGTATCGTCCTCTCTGCCCTTGGGACAGCACTTGCTCTTCCGTTCTCCAAACTGTGTCTTTCTTTACTCCTACTCCCAAGCACACTACTGAATATTCTGTTAGAAAACTCACAGTATCGGGCAGTATTAAATCTCTGACTTTAGCTTAGCCTTCATCACTGTTTAGCAGTTGTTTCACTGGCCTCGAAAACCTCACTCTCCTTCTCCCTAAACCAGTTTCCCACTGCCACTGTCCCTTAAAGCTTCTGCCTCACACCTAGCCCCTTTGTTCTCTGTGATTTCACTGCCACTTCAGGGAGAAATTCTAGAGGCCACGAGGCAAGAACTCCCTCTGCCTCTCTCATCGCTACTCCTAAATAAACTTATGTCGGCACCTCTAATAATGCCCTTTTGTATCACAATATGATCTTCTCTTTAAGGCCAGTTTCTCTTCCTGTACATGATACCTGCTCTGCTCACCTTTTCTGCCACCTTGTCCGGTCAGCTACACATTTGCTTTTCTCTATCTTTAGTCTGCCATTTTTCTGTGAATCTTTCCATCTTTAAAAACACAACTGCCAACAAAAAATCTTCTATCAGCCTTTGTTTTCTATCAGGCAGTCTTCCTAGTCCTCCCCTTTCCTTCATCATTAAACTTCCGCAAAATCTCTTTACACTTCAACTTCCATTCCTTCTTCAATGTATTATAGTTTGGTTTCTGCCCCTACTGCGCTTCTGAAATTATTCTATTGAATATCAGTGACAACCTAGAGAGTTGTAGTCAATTCTCATCCTTGAAGCTTTGACAACACTTCTCTGACCATTAATCTTCTCTGTCTTTTGATGGCTTTTCTCATCCCTGTCCATAACTTTTTCTGTTATATGTTATACTGTTATATGAGTGGCACAAAACTCTGGTTGCACATTATCATTATCTGGGGTACTTAGTTTTAAAAAATGCCTGAGCACCACCCTAACCTAATTAAATCAGAAGCTCAGGGAGGTGCAGCCCAGCATCAGTATTTATTCAAAGCTCCTCAGCTGATGCTAACACACAGCGCAAGTTGAGAACCGCTCCTTTAGATGATCTCAGTGGCAGAACTTACGCATTCCCTGTGGGGTTACCACTACACAAAGTGGTGATCTCAGATCTCTGTAGATCTCGCCTTGTCTCCTGGACTTAAGACTTGTATACTCAAAGGTCTGCTGGAAACGTCAACCTGGATGTCCTGCAGTCACCTTTAATTTAGTGTTTCCAAATGAAGCAAATTCTCTCCCGTTCCTTAAAAAATTTTCCTTGCATCCTCTTATCTTGCTAGTGACATGACAGTCTACTCCCAGTGTCCCTTATCCTTCACTCTCTTGCTCAGGTAGGTTCCAAATCCTCTGAAGTTAGCCTCTCCTCAAATTGAGTGTCCTTTTCTCATCCTCACTGCTACTGACGGCCCATGCCTGAGTTCACTGTCTGGTGAAACTTTGGGCATCTTTAGGCTGCCAACCATCAGTCTTTCCCAAGTCCAGTGTAAACCCACCCCTTCATGCTTTTTTCTTGTCTCCTTAAAAGAAAGTCTGTTACTCTGCTTTACTTCAGAACATAAAAGAAATTCTCTTCCTCTGATGTGCCGAACTTTTCATTGCCCCACCCTTTCCAGCCTTATCTCTCATCACTTCTCCCCATCCATACCACACTCCTGCCATACCCAAATTATGACATTTCTCAGGCACCATCCTAAATCTTTTGAATTCTCCCTTTCTTCCTTTCTGCTTCTTTTATTTTTCAAGTAATAAATTCCAGCTTATTCTTTGAAAGTCAGCCAGAAAATATGTACTTTAATACAATCAAACTGTTCTTTTTACCTCTTCAACAATGTATTTCTCTCTAATGTAGTGTCTCTTAACCTAGGATCCGTGGGTAGAATTCAGGAAGTCTATGAACGTGAGTGGTGGAAAAGGAGGAACCTCATTTTCACTTCTAATTAAAACTTCTATTTTTAGAAGTTTTTTAGAAGAGAGAAATAAATAAATAGAATAAAATAGAAGAATATTTTCTTATGTTATGAATGTAAGTAACAAACCACAGTAGTATTTGCAGTATGTGTGACATTGTCACCAATAAAAATTACAGATATTTTCATATCACATCACAGTTGGCAAACTATCTAGAAATATTATTTATGCTTATTACTAGTTCAAAATTATAGTGGTTATTAAACCTGCCACTATATCTTGTTTAATGCATTAATAAAGAAGCACATTTATTAATATTTCACAAATGTGGCTTTTTAAACATTTTGAAAACTGAGTTTCTGTACAACTGATTTCCTTTCTAATCTCTTATATTTTATTTTATGCAATTAAAGTTTCTTTTCTGAGGAGACCATTCTAGATTTTACTAAATTGCCAAAGAAATTCAAGATACAAAAAGAGTTAAGAGCTCCTGCAGATGGCACTTACTTTGTCGTATCCTAGTTTACAAGGCTGTTTTTTAGCCACTCTGCTCTGGATGCAGGGACAGTTTTTATTTATTTTTATATCCACATGCCTAATATAGTTTATAGCACATTGTAGGTACTGAAAAAGTGTTGACTGAATGAATAATAGAATAAAAGAATGAAAAATTACCTGTCATGCAAATATCTGAACACGAAGACATTTCCCAAAATGTGATCACGGAAGCTCTAAACCACATCACCAAGATGCTTGTGAAAATGCGTATTCCTGGGCCTCATCCCAGATCTTTTGAATCTGAATCTCTAAGAATGTAGCCCTGAATTTTGCAATTATGGTAGGTTATCCAGAGATTCTTTTACATGCTGAAGTTTGAGAAGGCGTACAGTAGGAAATATGATGTACAGCAGTCTTAAAAAATAAATAGAAGCGTGACCTTTTGTAAATAATTTTAGCTCCTTGGGCTTCATTTCCCTTTTCTGCAAAGTGATTCTCCTCAGTGTCATATGGGTTTTATAGCCTGTGCCGCAGAAGGAAGTAAGGCGGGCTAGCTGCCTCTTCAGAATGAAGAATGAAAAGTCTTCAGGCACGTGTTCAGATCGATTTGATCCCCTGGGGTACAAAGTGCCCGCTTCTCTTTAACTGACTCCAAAGAATACACCGACTACTCTTATCTCCTGGTCTTACGAAAGACTCAAAATGTTTTCCAAGCATCAGTTCTCTTTTTTTCATCTCTTCTGTCAGAGCTAGGCAGCTTTTAATCTGTTTTTCAGAGATAGGCTGGGGAAGGATGAAGTAGTTTGTATTTGCAAAGCCAACACACATCATCCTGGTACAACCCTGGCCACACTGTCCCTGGGACAATTTCCATCAGATATGACGAATGGCTTAAAAACAGCCAACCAACCAAACCAACAAACAAAACAGTTGGAGTGGAAGAAAGGCCAATCAAACATGTAATTTTATTCTTATTTTATACCATGTCAAGAGTGTCCATACTTCTTGACTAGCTGAACACTTTAAAAAAATTTTATACCTTTAAAGGCCATTATTCCATTCAGAAATCTTTTTACCCCAAATATTGTAAGACACTAAAGGTTTAAACACGTTAAAGAAAAATTTGAATATACTTTCAGCAAACCTCAAGAAATAAATTATAATTTAAAACATTTTCATTTTTAGGAATGATCAATATATAATACTTAGCTACTTTTCTACAAAAAATATACCTTCCTCAACTTTGCAAAAATTGTATTCTTTCTTACAAGTCACTTCAACTTGTCGTTGAATGCAAACACACTCATATTAACTTCTGGCTTTGCTACACCAGGTTTCTAAAGAGAAAAAATATTTTTTATTCACATGGAAGAGACTTTGATTTATATCATGAAATCTAATGATAGACTGAAAGCTATTTGAATGCAGATACAATGTCTTGAGAATTTTTGCATACTTTACAGTGCATAATTTTGTTTTAGGCATAGTAGAACTTTAATAATTTTTTATTTGAAAAAATTGAATGTTGTTCTGAAGCAATAATAATAGCTAGTAAATATTAAGTACATAGATAATAAAATTAAATTTCTGGGTACTAGCACTATTCTGAGTACTTTACAGTCAATGTATTTAATAACCCTATAGTGATGTTACTTATTACCCCCTTTCTAGAGAGAGGAGCCCAGAAAGGCTAAGAAACTTGCTCAAGGTCACACTACTACTAAGTGTTTAGTCAGGATCTGAAGGCTGGCAGGCTGTCTCCAGAGCTAGTATTCTTATTTTCAACACTAAAGGACTTACTCTTTATTGTTTTAAGAGAAAATCACAATGATCCATGTTTAACTGAAGAATAGATTCCTTCTGAAGTTAATGTCGAAAGCCCGTTCCAGTACACTGTCTTGGCCTTTTCACTGTTAAAAGGTTCTTTGGTGCTTATTTGAAACAGATGTAAACACTTAAAACATCCATTCACATTGTGTTTCCCTGTGATTTGCTGGAGGATGTCAGGTTGCCTCCAGGAGACCCATTTCTAAATGACTGTCTGATTTCATTCGCCTTGCTACTCCTTTACAGCCCTGCAACTTCCTGGGTCTGTTAAAGCATGGCTGGTCAGAGGTTTATTAGCATCTCCTGCCAACATTCCGTCTCTTTCCGTTGTAGAAAGCTCTAGGACAGACCGAAGAAGCTGGGTAGGTTTTTCAAAGCACAGTTTCTCCAACCAAGCCTTTTGGTAAAGCATGATGACGGGCTAATAGTAGTGCAGACTTTATTCTCACATGCTTTTAACTCCAGGAATTATTAGTTGGGAGTTACTTAAAAGCCTTTGCCTTTCAAATGGTTTGCTTTTTTCTAAGTTATTGTTCTTTAGTAAACTTAAGATTAAGTTGCCTTTCTCTTTTCATAAATTTTGCTTTGTAACTCTTTGTGTTTAAGGCTCGCTCAACTGTTTCAATTGTTTAAAGAATATTTATTTTAGGATTTTTGTGTGCAAAGTGACAGGGACAGAAAAATGTCACTGTGAGTCCTCAGAGTGGGGCAGTCCCTCTCTCTCTTGTCCTTAAGGATAATTAACAGTATCGTTTTAATGTGCTTTATTTCTATCTGTGGTAACAGGAATGATTTGGCATTGTCAGACAATGAGTGTTTTGGTTAATCAAAATTTTTGATTAATAAAAATATGTCGTGGAATTTACGGAATCAAAAAATAATGAAAATATACTTTGCATCGATCAAAACAATATCTTTTTTGATGATTCAGAAGGTCCTTCAGAACCTTGCTTTGTCAAAATTATCTCAGTGTTTATCAATTTAAATCATATTTGGGAAATGTTTGAAAAACAATTAAAGAAGATACATTTTGGGGCCGCCTGGTGGTGCAGCGGTTAAATGCACATGTTCTGCTTTGGTGGCCCAGGGTTCCCCAGTTTGGATCCCGAGTGCGGACATGGCACTGCTTGACAAGCCATGCTGTGGTAGGCGTCCCACGTATAAAGGAGAGGAAGATGGGCACAGATGTTAGCTCAGGGCCAGCCTTCCTCAGCAAAAAGAGGAGGATTGGCAGCAGATGTTAGCTCAGGGCTAATCTTCCTCAAAATAAATAAATAAATAAAAAGCATTAAAGAAGATACATTTGGATTATATTTAGATTTACTGAAGTTATGTTTCTGAGTCTTTTGAGCTAAGAATAGCTCAAATTCTCACTCACAGTGAAGCTTCTGGCTACTTCTATCCCAAAGCTCTAATCTGTAGACGAAATGTAGTGAAAATCTCCTGATATTTTGGCACCTGTATCCCTTAAATGGTAACTCCACCATTTTATTCCATAGCATCTTTAGTGTATTTTTATCACTGTACTTGGACGTTGTCTGGACATTTCCCGTTTGTGTATTCCTCAAGTGCTGAGGCTTCCTCCTCCCTGTATCTTCCCTCTGACCCTATGAATGTGATGGCAGATCTCCGACACCCCACCATGTTTTGTCTATGTTGCAAGCACAAATTACAATATTTTATTTAATTTGGGTGCTCTCGAAAGAGTTTAAGGAGATGTTGCTTATTTATGGAGTTGAATTTTCAGGATTAAATATAAATAATAGTGCCATGGCACCTTGGAGTTCTTGTGATGCTCACTTATTTTTGGTTTTACGTAGATGAGTATTGATCTGAGGATTTTTCTGTTAGTCTGGTTCATTGCTATGGTAAGGAGTAGCATTTCCTTTTTTAAGGATGCTTATGACCTTGTTAAATAGCAGTCCAAAAATCATGTGGCTTGTTTTGATTTTAACCAAAGTTACAGCTGCCTAGCTGTAAAGCAGTCAATTTCTCTTATTATGACTAGTTCTTCAACTTGTACTGTTTTAAATTGCCTGCAATTAGCATATTTCAACCTTATTTTTAGGTTTAAATTGCAGTGTGAGAGTGTACTCTCCTCTTAGCTAATTAGTGCTATCAAGGAACAGTAGGTTACCTCATTAGTACCATGTGCATTTAATTAAAGAAGAGAAAATTGGAGTTAACCTCATAGTTAATATTTTCACAGAGTGCTACAATGCCAACACCTTCAATTGGAGTCACACCCCTGTGTATCTAATTATGCACTGGTGCCAAATAAGGTTAGCAAGGGTACTACAAGGCTGTTGACAAAATAATTTAGATGAAAACGTGTTTGTTGGATTCTGACAGTAAAATCTAACTTGAACATTTTTCTCTAGTCTTCATCTGCTAGCATCAGGTGACATACGTCTTCATAGGAAGCTGAAAGAAAAAGATATTTTGGAAGCCATTTTTCCTGTTTGAATTAACGTTGCTCTTATCTTGAAGAAAATGGCATATAGTCATGTAAAGCATATACAATCCATTTCTTAAACAGAGCCCCTGAACTTCAGAGATGTATTTGAAAAGAATTATTTATAAGATGTAATATTTACATGCATCAAACCACTACAAATACTCCCTGACACCCCTACCACCTCCTTCGCTGCTTTTTTTCTTTTCTGATATAATTTCCCTTGTGTGTCTTGTGAATGGGGATCGTCTTTTCATATCATACATGAAGTCTAAGGATGCGTTGTCACATAGTCTATTCAAATGCAGTGTAATCCTTTTGCCCTTCAGACAAAATCTTTGAAATGTCTCATGCTACTTAGGTAAAAAATGACATTCCTTGTCATTTATCAATAAATAATCACTTTGCTTTTACAGATAAAAATGCAAACTATACATTTGAGTGTATAGAGTAGTTTACAATACAAACGGCACAGTTCAACAGGTTTTAGCAGAGATTATGGAGTTTGGCTCCGTAGTCTTAACTATATATTTAATGGCAATATTTGTGTTATAATAATGCTTGGCCAAGGCAGTTTGTTTAAAGAGATTCTTGTGATTGTTCTCACATTCCATGAGAAGACAGGATTTATGTTCTTTGTATTGATTATGATTGACTACAACTCCGCAGTTACCTTTTTCAAAAAATCATTAAAGTTTTAGCCATCCCATACTGTAAAATCACAGTACCATTTAAATCTGTAGGAGTATTTATTGACATTGACCATAACTTTAGCTTAGAAATGGGAAGGGAGATTTCTAAGTCAAGATCACAGTAGATAATCAATGAATTTTTTGGTTGGTGGTTAATTTGTTATGTTCAAATGTTCAACGTCACATCTGCCAAATTATTCTTATTTTTAAAACCTATATTATTATAAGTGAGACAAAGATAGAATAGTCTTGTCTACCTTGACCTACCAAGAAAATAATCCAAAAAATATTTTTAAATGATAATGTGAATTATTAGCATAAACCTTAAGGTTGAAAAAAAAAAGCCAACTCCTGATTCTCTTTGTTTAATCTAGGAATTGCTTCCAGAAACAAAATTATGTGTCTGTGGCCACTCTTCTGGTGATGGGCATCCTCACAACACATTTGCAGTAAGTTACATTGGGTAATTAGAAATTTGGCTGCTGAGCACAAGGCCATAGACCCAATCCCACTAATTGAATTATCCGTGATTTTCTATTGGCTACTTCCTTCCATTGATGCAAATAGTCAAGAGATGACTAATGTAAGATATAGATGTAATTAGTTGGTTTTCTGTTACTTCTTATATTCCCACTTCAGTTATGTTTCATCAAGTGTACAGTTCACAGTTTCTCTGAGTTAATGGCGTTAAAGTTTACCTTAAATATATAAAGGCATATGGCTGTATCACCACTACACTTTTCTTGAATTTTAGGAATAATTTCATGAGATAGCATTGATATGCAAAAAATGAGTGGATAGAGATTATGGATAGATACAATCCGTATTTTAGGAGAAAGTTACTGTTCCATGTTCTGCAAGTTACCATATAAATATGCCAAGGCCTTTTTTTTTTTTTACATATTCTGTCACCAGAGTGTAATTTGTCTCTTTAGACTATAATATTCAATGAAAATTGCTTTCGTGACCCAGTTCACATACCAGTTAGCCTTGGAAATGAATAGCAATCCTGAAGTGGCCATTCAAGAATTTTTAAATAGAGCAACTTCATGTTTCTATTTAGCATGGATACTATCTGTATTCTTAAGGAATCTCAAATATGTAAGTCATATATTTTCATATATAGAATTTTTGCTTGTTTCCTTAAGAATTGATATATTTGCTTAGTTTACATGGAGTAGAGTATTCCTAAATCGACTCACCCCAAATTTATTATTTTTACTACCCTGTATAAAATATTTCATAATTTATAATTGATCGAACACAACACAGCTAAGGCTCTTATAAAGAGATAATCAGTGTTTTCCTGAATGAAGAATAAATATGTAGTTTCATAGCTTGGTTAAAAAAAGAAAGAGATTTTTCTCAATAAAACTGGTGTCAAATTGATATAGAATGCTGTTCTTTGTGGAAAATATATAAACATGAAACATTTTTTAAAATGTCACATGTGAAACAAAACTAGAAGCAGAAACAGCACTAACGTACTATTTTCTGCAAATAGTGAATGCAGAGGATTGGTAATAAATGTTGTACATAAAAGCAGGTTTCATCATGATCTGAAATTGCCTAGTTTGGGATTTCATTCGATTTTAATCCTAAAGTGTTTGCCCCTCCTAAGCTTTCCTTGCAATTATAATATTTGAAAAAATAGCAAAAATAGTAGTAGTAAATTTTGCTAAAATGATGTGAATTTATGTGAAGGACTAAAGTAATCTTAATTTCTAAATGTTCTCTGTATATTTTGAAGGAAGGTAAATTTGAGTTAAACTTCAAAAATAACCGTATACTTTAACTTGATAAAAAAGATTCATCCAAAAATATACTTTAAATAAACAGTGCATTAAAAATGGAAGAGGCAGTCTTCCTAAATACTTTTTTCTAAAATAATCCCAATGGAAAAATTGTTTTCCTTACACTGAAGAGTGAGCTGGCTTACCTAATAATAGTGTTTGTTCTTTATCTAAAACTACCTCTACCATTTAAAAAAAAGTTATTCTCTATTCTACTGATGTAAAAATAAATCAACAGCATCTGATCTTTATATTTTCACTGACATATTTTAAGAAAGAAAATGAGCCACAGAGAAATTAAATGACTCACCAGAGGCCATGTAATTTATGAATGGCAAAGCTGAATTTATGGCCCAAGTTTGTGATCACCAATGTATTGGTCTTTCCAAAGGTATGCCAAATTGTTCGTGACTGCCTTGAGTCTTGTGTTGAATAGGGGTCTGAGGTTATTCCGTGTGTCTGAGACTGCAGTTAGTCTCCAGGACAGAAAGAGTACCAGGATGAATTAGTGAGGTCTGCTGTGGCTGGTGGGGAAAGAGAGCATGGCAGTGCTTGGACCAGGTGTTTGCCGTCCCTGCAGCGCAGCAAAGTGAATACTTCAAATTACTCACTGAGTGACTTTGTAAATGATGTTTCTTGGCTTCACAACACAAAGGAAGCATTGAAAATTATTAAGCAGGTGTTTATTTTCCTTTATTGATTACATTAGATATCAACTTTCTGCAAGCTAACAAGGCTGTGTAATGTGACTTAAAATCAAGATGCAAACTAAAAGAAATACTATTTATTATTCATAGTTGACAATTTCAGTGTTATGGGCGTGGCTGTCTCTTAGTATTTATTAAATTTTATGAGTACCAGTATGCTGACAGGTACTCCACTAAGTCTGGAGCACCATGAGTTTACTCGTGGGCTAAAAGGAAGAACAGTATAGAAAGGATGTCTAGGGATACCTAAAGCCCACCATGTTCCTGTATAATCTATGTAACTGGCATTTATAATAAATTGTTAATCATTGTGATAGTTCTCAAATTTTTGAGAGATCTTACATAATGCCCTATCAATGGATTAATTTAATATCATACGTACTATGTCCATGGTTGATCAACTTTCCTGAATAAAAAGCCAACATTTTCAGGCATGTGTTCCAAAGTGGCAGATTACATTAATTTTCACTCCCTCCCCTTTCACTTAAAAAATAAAAATTCTGTAAGTTTATTAAGAAGCCTGAAGTAAACTGCCATAAATTTCAGGGGAAAAAAGTCACTTAAAATTACCAAATGTAGCTTAAAACTCAAATTACCTTAAAGAAGTAAGTAATGTTACATATTTGATATTAAACGTGTCAAAAACTCTCCATTATACCATTGTCTTTCAAGTATTTATTGTATCAAGTTCCGAATAAAAGATGCAATCAAAATATATTTTAGCAGAGTACTTTCTGGTCTTGTGGTATGCAAGTAGCCATCAGACATTAGCCGTCACCTGAGTATCGTGCCTCCTTATTGTCATGTTGTTGAACAGTAGTGATACTTGTGTGTACCCCCTAGTAGACTCTATTTATTGTGCCTCTGCTCATTCATTGGCATACTGGATGGTTGTAATTGTACTGGCTTATATCATCTCTACCTGAAAATTATAATCGTAAATTCTGTCTACCTGTTGTATTTAAAAGAAATGTTTGGGCTCCATAAGTTGTGTGTTTTTAATATTCTAAGAGTAATAATATAATACCCTTAGTATAACTTTGATTTTTATTGGACCAAGCATTAAGTTCTGACTTTAGAGGACAAAAGTATGAGAGTAAGAGAGCTTCATTGTGAGAGATTACTTTTCAATACTTGCTTTTTACACTCATTTTTTTCAAATGGTGTATATTTAACTTTAATCTGGAAAAATCTTCTTATTTTACTTTTCTTTCAAACTTTAGTAATAGGATAGATGCCTTTCTTTTTTCCCTCGTAGATCAGACAGCTTTGAAAATGGCTAACTCTGTCAAGATCCTAAACTTCACAGTCTTTGGCTCCCTGCCATGCAATAGTAACCCAAGTTCACTCCCAGTAACTAGGCCCTGTTTACACCTCATCTGCCTGAATGGCTTCATTAATACCTACCTGCAGATAATCTTGTTGTTAGTCTTGCCTACAGGTTTTTACCCCTAAGTGAACACTGTTTTACATAGGACTCTGCCTGTTAGCTGTAAGTGCTAAGGCAATTATGTTGAATGCTTAGAGTCTTTGTCTTTGGGGTGTTATTTTCAAAACCTTTGGCATTGGGTCAAATGAATATTTTTGCTGAACAAGATTTGTTGAACATACAAACTAAAATTGAGCTTTGGCTGGTCTTGGTCCAGCTAGTTTATATCCCATTCAAATTATATTACATTGACTACTTTGGATCTTTCCCTCTACAGATCTTTATTCTGTTATGATTGCCCCCTGAATGTTTCATTTTGATGGGAAGTGTGGACTGGAGGAAATAAGAAAAGGGGATAGTGATGATTTTTAAGAATCTCTTCCATTCCAAATTCATCTCTCTTTTTAGGCTTTACATACATTCTAGCCAAGTAATAGCACCAAATAATCTATCCCAAGGGCTCTAGAATCAGCTTTCTAGATTGAATACTGAGCAAATTACTAGACCTTTTTAGCTTCATGCTTTCAATCTGTAAGATTAGGACAATAATAGTATCTACCTCATAGGGTGGTATTGGGATTAAATTTGATAACCTCAAAAAGTACTTAGCATGATGACTAACACATACAATGTATGAAGTAGATGTTCAAGTCAGTATCTGTAGTAGCATCAGTATACTCTTGCTTGGACTAAAAATGCAATTCTATTTGATGTAAATTTAAATATATATTTGGTATTAACTTTAAATAAGAGGCACTGGGTCTTGTACCTTGGGTCATGGCTAAGATGATGGAAATGTTCTTTACTGAGAGGAAAGTCTTTACATTCATTAATTTAAGTTGAACACTGACTTATTCACTCACAAAAATCAGTGTTATCTAAATGTATTCTGATTTGTTGGGCAGAAGATAGCTAAGTGGAAGAGAAAGAACCCTGCCTCACCAGACCTAAATGATGTCCTTCTGGCAGCCAAGGAAAACTGTGGTTAAAGAATGTGAGGAGAGCCAGCCCTGATGGCCTAGTGGTTAAAGTTTTCAGTACTCTGCTTCGGTAGCCTGTGTTCGGTTCCCAGGCATGAAACCACATCACTCGTCTGTCAGTAGCCATGCTGTGGTGGCAGCTCACATAGTAGAACTAGAAAGACCTCCAACTAGAATATACAACTATGTGTGTGGCCTTTGGGGGAGGGGGAAAAAAGAGGAAGATTGGCAACAGATGTCAGCTCAGGGCAAATCTTTCCCAGCCAAAAAAAAAAAAAAAAATTAGGAAAAGTGATTGTCCCCTCAATTGTTTGTATCTAGTTAGGACACATGAAAATATGTGTTAAAAAATACATGTGGTAGTGCCAGATTACCTCCAATGTCATTTTTTCTCTATTATAGATGTATTGGCAGAGACCAACCCAGAGGTAAACATAAATTACTGCTTAGTAGTAATATTGATAATTTTAAATGACATGCTGAAGACAATCAGCCAGGGACAATGTTATGGTAATTTTTTAGAGAATCCTTTCTATAAGACCTATGTTGCAAGATTTAAGTCTTTGCTATTAGTGTAAAGTTGTGTTAGTATAAATTTGAATTTACTGTGAAGCAATACAAATTATATTTGTTAATTCATCATTTTCATTTTGAGTAGTTTTTACTCACTTTATGAAAGTATTAGTAGTATACTAGGTCCTTTGGTATGAAATAGACATTAAGATAATCAAATATTTCGAAAACTTATGTTACAGCTGATTTTGTTAATGCCATAAAGCTACAATATAGTGACCATATTTAGGGCTACTATTAAAAACCTACCAAATTCTTCATGGAAAATAGAATACAAGTTTCTGTTTTTAAAGCCTTGGCTGACATTCGTATGCAACTTCTTGATTAGTCTTTTTCTTTCCTAGTGTAATTTAAGATATTAATAATTAGCTTGACACACCTCACTCAGCTGGGATGTGGCTCCCTGAGCTTGGTTCATTCTAGGCACCTCTCCTGAGTGATTGCCTCTCAGCTTCTATTTATTGCAATATTTGAGACTGCCATGAATTCTCTTGATGTTGGTTCCAAGAAGGACCAGTAGCAGAGCTTTTTCAATGGAGACTCCTCTTTGAAATTTATAATGAATAATTTACTCCCCTTGATGATTCAGCAAAGCATTAGTATGGCAGAAATCAGGGGCTGATGAAAGGATTATTTATTTAGTTATCTGGTTTTGTTGTTGTTAATATATTTTTCATCAAATAAATTGATACAGGCGCTAGGATGTGTATGTGACAATAATGTGAATTTACGGTGCCCATTTGGACAGACTATATTTTTCCTTTCACATTTTAAAGTTATTTATAATGAGCTATGAGTGATAGTCTCTACAAATATGAAATATAATCTGCATTAACTTCTAACAGTTCACCCTATAGTTCTTGAATATTTCTGAACATCACTTACGAAATGTGTATTCCATATTTGTTATTTGTATTTCTGTTCCTTGTATATTTCCACGTCATCTTAGCATCAGTGAAAGGCACAGAAAACAAGACTTCCTAGTGTATAAATCCTCATGACTTGTGAGTACGTGCACACACACACAAACATACATACACATGCATATCTCATTGACCCATTGTGTAAAAGAATGTGCATGCGTTTTTATTGCGTTCTATCTGCAATTCATTTTTCTTTCTCTTCTTTTTGAAGTTAAATTTTTTACATTTGTAATTTTCATTAGGCAAATGAATTATTTGTTATGCACAAGATTAACAAACTATAAAATCAAATTTTTATCACCAGCACCATTCGTATGGCAATATAGTTACTTCAAAAACATTTCTAAATAACTAAATTGTTCATATAATTTTATATATAATATATAAATATATATTTATATATATTATATAATATAATAATAATATATAGGATATCACGTAAAGCGGTATGTGATTCCCATTGACATTAAAACTTAAACCTGAAACTGCATGCTGTACTTAAATCTTTATCCAATGCAGTGCACAAAGCTCACTATTATCAGAGTTCTCTCATGCTATAATCATATAATCCACCATACAACTTAGATGGAATTGCACTTGTTTACTTCCAGTTAATTATATTCCTTAACATAAGGATTATAAATTTGGTGCAAATAGATTCACACAGCTGATAAGATAAAAATAAAGTTTTCTACCAAGTTAAGGATTTCAAGATGGAACTTTTGTCGTATTTAACATTAAGGAACAGCATGAAGTGCTCAGGCTCTTGCAACCGTGTTCCTAAGCTGTTTTCCCTGAAGTCATAATTACCATTCCAGCATATTTTCCTCCCATTCTCTCTTAAGAGAGATAGTATGAGATATTTTGTAATGTTGGCAGAAGTAATCTACCTTTCAAATCCAGAGTACTGGTTATAACATCATACTCCAGATTACATAGTTTGCATATTTAATATTTTAAGAATAACAATATATTATCTTAGTTTTAATTTAGAATTTTACATGTAAAATTTTGTTTAGTCTGGCTTAAAACAGACAATATAGAATGAGAGTAAGAGAACTTAAGAGTTCTTACTTATGTACTCTTAAGTAAGAATATCTTAAGAGATATGACAGTGAAGGAGAGGCATCAAGTAAATATCTCAGAGATAAATTCTCATTAAATCAAGCATAATTCTTAAATTCACATGTGGTTGTGTAATTTTAGAGGAAGAGAGTGTTGCAAAATTATGTCATCAAAATTTGGTAAATAAGCTTAAAAGTTTAGGAATTTAATATTTCTAAATCATCACGTATGCATACCTAATGGATGTTTTTCTGATAGCTAAGTAATTAATACAAAATTAAAGAAATAAAATAATATGAGTAACAGAGGTACTGTTGTTTTATCCCTATTTCTGCCTAAATCCTTTGCCTGTAAGTTGCATATCTCTTAGACACTCTTATATTAAGGCTGGAAAATATACTTTTTTTGCATGTCCACCCTTGTCTCTTTATGTATTACCTGAGTAGTCACTCTGCTTTATTAGAAGTGTTGTACCCTGTTACTGCATTGCCAAAACAAAGAGGAGGTGATATCTACCCAACATGTGTTTCCATCTTATATGGACTGATAGAATCTTTTAGCTAAAAGGAGCCTTATGGTTCATCTATTCAACTCCTTTATTTCATAGTGGAGAAAACTAAAGAATCTAAGTGATTTCCCTAAATATCTCTCCATTATTAGTTGAATTCAAAGGGGAGCTATTGATGATCTGATAGCTCTTTAGTTTTGAGCCATGCTTGGTATGTATTAATTTTGGCAGCCTGTGTATTTTAATTTTAATTCTATGTATCTGTGAAATAAGGAAATCACTCAGTTTTTCCAAATGTTGCTAGGCACGTTTACCTATGAAAAAGTTTCAAAAACCAGATTTCATGATTACTTTTGAAATTACCACATGTATTACTTGACTAGTTGTGGTTTGTTGAGGACACTTTTAGGGTCTCAATCAGACCTATCAGAGAGTTTTATTTATAAGTTGAGGTTTTAGAAACGAAGAGTTCTAGGATCTTCAAGGATTCCCCCAGAAACATTTTAAAGTGAATAATAAAATCCCTGACTGTTGATTTTTGCTTACATAGGACTCCAGCTAGAAAGAAGACACTTTTTTAAAGGTGTACAGGGCATTCCTAATTTGGTTCCTAACATTTAAAGGAATAAGCTTAATGGTTACAAGGTTTCAGTACTTTACAGTCATTTTCCCTTTATTTAGACTACACATCCAAGCAAGATCAGTAGCTCTATGGAGGAACAAAGAGGCTTTCCCTGGCTTTTCAGGTTGTCTGTTTACTGTCCATCTGACAAATAGTATGTCTTCACAATTGAAAATAAGTGATTTGCAGGTCTGTTATGCCATCTTAAAATACAAAGAAAAGAGGACAAGACTTTAAGACTGATATTGAAATATCAAACATTTAAATAGGTAAAGCTCAGAATGGATGCTTGAATTGACTAGATGAAAACACTAAATACGTAACATACAACTTTGATCTTGTAAAATATATTCATAGCACTTGTTGTAAATTGACTGCTGAAAGCTATAGAAATGAGAACAGAGATTAGAATTCTGTTGAGAAATTGTGATTCCAAAAAAGTCCTAAAAAGTACCTGGAATGATCAATTCCACCCTTGTTAATTAGCACATATTTTTTTATTGATAGCATCACAGGATAAATAATTGCTCCTATTTCTATTTCTCGTGACTTGTACAGTCTTTAATAGCTGCCCAATTTCTGCTGAATAAAGCTTTATAAACCTAAGCCTTGTAATAATGTGCCCTCCAAAATTTGGGCTCTTTTTCTTTCCCAACCTTATCCCCTACTATTTCACAAACAAAAACTTTGGGTCCTGGCTGATGTATCTAGTCTCTGTTCGCAAATATAGAATATTTTAAAATTTTTTCTATTCCTTTTCTTATGTTATTAGCACTCTGTAGCCTCCTCTCTTCTCTTCTGCTTATCAAATTCTACTGGTTATACAAGGCTCAGCTCAATTACTATCCCACATGAATGGTTTTTTACCAATGTAGTTTACACTTAGTCACTCTTTTGATCTTGTTATGTCTGTATTATCCAATCCACACTTTGGCACCTTTTCTTACACACACCCCTGGGACTCAGTCCATTCAACACATATTCACTGAACATATACTATGTATAAGTCACAACGCTACAAAAAGTTTTCACTAGAATGATAAGTAATCACCTACATTTAAGAAGTTTAGACTATGAAGACAGGAAATATATAATTTAGGACTCAAAAATCAATGCAAACTTTTGTAAAAAGAGATTTAATCATCATTCTAAGGAATTAGGGACAGGTAGATGGAAGAGGTTTATTTGAGGTAAGGTTTTGAAGCAAAGCAAAACAGAAGTTCATCACACTAGAAGTGTGGAGAGCATTTCAGACATTGGGAACAGAATAAGCTAAGTTACCGAAGAGAGAAAAGAAAAGGATAGGTAGTTTTCAAGGTGGAGAATCTATCTGGGGCATTGGAGAGCATTATGGGGAAATGTTGGCATCTGTAGTCTTTAATTCTATGGACCATGGCCAAAATTTGAAGCTTTGAATGGCTTTTTTTAGGATCTTAAATATGTTGTGAGATGTTGAGCAATGAAGTGGATGTAACATCACTAGACTATCCTATTTTAAGATATCCTTGGGAGCAATAGGAAGAACTGATTGCAACTAGAAAAACATTGGAGTCTATGTGTCTAAGTTAGAGGATGTTGTCCAAAAAGATAATCATGGTAATCTTAGTTAGGAGAAGGACACAATAAGGAAATAAAAAGACAGATTTAAGGGAGAATACAACACTTCAATTTTACAAGGTATGTTGACAGTAAGAGAAATAAAAAAATGAGATCTCTGGAATTTTGCGCCTGGATATTTGTATTTGGCTGGTTGTGAACCTGGTGCTATCTAGAACACAGGAAGGGCAGATTTGATGGTAGGTAGTAGGTAGGTGGGGGTGATAATAAGTGCTGTTTGAGAAATGATATTTGCGTTGCCAGTGAAATATCCATGTTTGGCTGGCAGTTAGCAATGAGTTGGAGATGATGCACTTTTGGAAGTCGTACCATGTGCAGAAGACTAGTCCATAATATTGAAAGAGATTGTAAAGAGGAAGACAACCACAGAGAAGCTGTAAGACGAGACACTGGGTAAGGGAAGAAAGAAGAATCAAGAATCTAGTCAAGAATCCAGTCAAGAATCTGTAAGACAGTAGAGAACCAGGAGCCAGCAGTCAAAGGACAATAGAAGAGATTTTTTTTAAAAGCATTATCACAGACTGAAGGGTAGTTTTAAGCTGTGGAATGAGGCATGAAGAAAGTCATTAGATTTGTCAAGAGTGTTTTCAAAACCGTATAGTCTATGACAGTGACTTGAATGGTAACTAAGAGAGTATATGTAAGAATGACAGGTAGTATACGCTAGTACTTTGGGGAGGATGCTGATTAAAGGGAGATGATAGGATGGGAACTTGAGAGGCAGTAAAATTGAGGAAAGGTCTTGGGAAGAGGGGGCAGTGGAGATGAAAAGATTAAAAATGCAAGAAGGAAACGATTAAAGAGTTGAAACAAAGTCTGAAAGATGATGAGGAGTATGATGCTGGCATCAAGGGCACAGAATGTGGAAATTCACCTTTAAAGGGAATAGAAACCCACTCTCATCTGAATTGGATGGAAATTTAAAGGTGCGTAAACTCATAGCTAGGTTATTAATTCTCATATTATTTGTTAAATCTGTTTATACCTTTTGACTCCTGTTGTGTCCCTTTCCCCCAGTGTCATGACATCTAAATTTGAACTTTATATGCCGTTTTAGGGATTCCTGTTTCTAGAACGAACTGTATGAAAGATGGGAAGGGTATATTCATGGTCATTAAAATTTTCTAGTTATAACAGCTTTACTCTCACCACATTTGTTATACTTTATGTTATTATTAGCCAGAAGAATAACTACTCATTTGAGTTAACATTTAGCAACTATTTTCTCATAAGAGACTCTAGTAACATAGTCACAATGTGAGTGTTCTTTCCTTCCCCTCAGAAATTTAAGATGGATTAATCTAAATCTGAAGAATGTTAATTATTTTATGAAACATTTAGATACATTAAGATTTTTAACTTTTTAAGTAATTGCTTAATTTTTAGTAATTAATAAAATAAAGCTTTTCACTTTTTAGAAAAACCTTTTAGTGAAAACAGAACATGTAAATGGAATGAAATATATGCAGAAATATTATGATAGTCTCTTTTTCACTGTATTGACAGTTTTAAATTTTAAAAGCAACCCAATAAACCAATCACTGAAATTGTCTTTAGACATACATTTAACTGCCTAATTCTGCGTTTAGTACTATACGGTATGGATACAAAGATATGACGGCATAACATATCCTTAAATGAAAAAACCTTCCTTTCTTTTTATTCATAAAATCAGAACTAAAGCACAAGGAAAGCATTATAAGTAAATAATATAAAAACGAAAAGACATAAATAGGGGCCCTGCATTAGGGGCCTGTTTATAGCAGTTAATATTTGTGCTTTACAAAGTGAACCTTAAATAGTAGAATTTCAGGAATTGGTGGTAAACGATTGGACGTGTATTATCTCCAAATAGCATTGTGACTTCTGAGCAAGAAGTTTCTATATCATTCTTACCAAAAATCATTTTAACGTGCTGACCAGAATCCTTTTCCATTTTTCCGTTTTCAACTCCCTTCTAAGCAAATCTTTTGAAGCTGTCCAAACTGAATTAAATCCTTTTTCTGTTTGGCCCTTTCCTGGGGTTTTGGTGAAAGTATCAAGTATGTCAGATGGTCATTTTGGCAGAGCCCACTCTGTAAGGTACAGCAACCCTTTGCAGTAATTTTTACTATACCTGTTTACACATGTTTTTTTCTCTTGAGGAAACTGAGCATGACTGAGAAGTAAAATAACTTGTCAAGAGACCCATTTTAGTAAATGATGGAGTCGAGAGCCAAATTCAGTTCTAATTCCAAGATGTCTCCTTTACGTCAGACCACCTGGCATTTTCCTGGGTTTTTTAATTACTCCACACAAACATCGTTTAAAAGAAAGCTTTCCCTCCACCCTCCTCATTAGAAGAATGCCTTAATATTTCAATCATCTTAGCTGCTTTGAACACCTTGACTTCGCTTTTCTCCACCTCCTTATAAACCGGGGATTTTCAGCTCCGCCCACTTCAGACAAGAACACAAAAAGGATTTGACAATCACCAGGCAATGTTCCAACTTATGCTCTCAAAAAACTGATTTTTTTTTCAATTCTGACAACTTCCTATATTTCTCCTATTAGTTTACATTTTCTTATTTTTCTTGAGCCAACAGTTTACTCTCATTAAATCTTCTATTCTTATTAAATCTTCTCTTCAGTTTGACAGTTGAAATTCTTATTTGACATTCTAGAGTCTGTGCTATTTTTCTAAACTCTCCCATTCCTACCATGTATCATGTTATTCCTATTTTTAACTGAGTCTCAAAAATAATCAAAATATTCACTCTGCCCTAAATATGCCCAGGCTTTTCCCACCGCCACACCTGTGCCCGCTCCAGTGGCTATCTCTTCTCTACTTCCCGGTGGTAGAGTTCATAGAGCCCGTATCCTGTCCTGGATGAGGTAGTTTCATCTGGCTACAGTAAAATCTGTGGGGAATGCAAAGGTGCTTCACTTTTTTCATTTCTAGATTATGATTACTTTGGGGGAAAATTACTTTGTTTTTCCATTTTCCATAATGAGAAATGCACGCAAGTGCTTCTAGCACAGTGTCTGGCACATAGTAAGTACTAAAGGAGTAATTTCCTTTTGCTTTGCTTGTGTGCAGTTTTTTTCTTCTGTTGTCCATGGTGCTTCATCTAAATATTTCTTCATAAAATCAGGAAGGAAGTACAGTTTTGAGTGAAAACGTAATGCTAAGCAATATCCAATTTTTTTCTCCATGAACCATCGAATGGTAGTTTTTTCTTACTGAGCAAGAAAAGTTTTGAAGCATGTTAACATTATGAGAAATAGTGAGTCATTAAAGAATGGAGAGAGTTTTTAAGTTTACCAGTCGTTAAATTAGTGTTTCCCAAACTTAGGTAACCATCTGGGCCATATTTTTCTGAGTCTCACCTAAACATAGAGATTTATTATTTTCAGTGGAAGGGTCAGAAAATCTGTATTTCTACAAAGTGCTGCCGATGATTCTGAGGATTAGTCGACACTGGGAAACACTCATTCAAGAGCCTGTCTACGCAGCGTGTTCCACGGGCCGACAGCATCACCTGGGAACTTGTTAGAAATGCAGAATCTTGGGCCGCCCTGGACCCACTGGATCACAGTCTGCACTGGAACAAGATCCTCAGCTAATTCATGTGCTCGTCGAAGATGAAGAAGCACTGTTCCAGAGCAGAGCTCGGAAAAAATGAACATTCTATCCGTTGTTTTAAAATGCAGATATGTATATAAGTATATATTTAAAGTGCTACAAGATAGTGTGCAAATGCATTTATAATGTAAAGAAATATTTGGGATCTTTATAGTTTGCTGTAATGTTTAATAATTAAAAGTCTGAGGGGCCGGCCCGGTGGCGCAGCAGTTAAGTTCGCATGTTCCGCTTCTCGGCGGCCCGGGGTTCGCTGGTTCGGATCCCGGGTGCGGACATGGCACTGCTTGGCAGCCATGCTGTAGTAGGCATCCCACGTATAAACTAGAGGAAGATGGGCACGGATGTTAGCTCAGAGCCAGGCTTCCTCAGCAAAAAGAGGAGGACTGGCAGTAGTTAGCTGAGGGCTAATCTTCCTCCAAAAAAAAAAAAAAGTCTGAGGAAAACACAGTTTTATGCTCTGTGATTATGTTTAGCATAGTTTTCGCTATTTATTTGGCTGTTTTGTATGTGTGTCAAAGACAAAACTGTGCACAATCCAGTTGTTTTGAGCAAATTGTGTTTAAAGGTAAGATAGTTTCAGTAATATCATATTTTCGGAGTTTTGGCTACAAAATGCAACTCACTTGCTTGAGTGGACATTTTACCTGGTAACTCATGACTGTCAGATAGATACAGTGGTTGAACTGAAGAAGGCCTACTTACAGTGTGATGTTAAAAGTTTTGTATCAGTTAGTCTCTGATATGTCCTGTATGTATTTCAGGAGTAAAAAGATTATAGTAAAATCTCTTTATCCTCCCTACATCCCACAAATAATATCAGTTATTGGAAGTAGTTTTAGTGATGTTTACTCTTCTATGAAGATTCCATTTATAAATACCTTATTATCATTTGTTAAATTAAATGACACTTTACAGAATGCTTGATAACTTTAATTCGCGCATTAAATATGCACATATATTTTAAGAATATTTGCATCTTATAATACATTTAATAATGACTAGTCATAGTGTTAGTGGTTAACCATTTCTTTGATTTTATGTGATATTTTTAAAATGAATAAAGTGCTTCCATATGTTATATTAATTTAAATTATTTCTATTTCCTGATTCTGAAATGATGATACTATCAGTATTTGATTTGATGTATTTCTATCTTAACTGAGGTTTTTTAAGGAAGCTTTTTCCCAGAACCATCTTTTGAAATATATCAAAATGTCAAGATTCTAAACAATGGTTCATATTGTTGTTGTTCTACTTAATGCTTAAAAAAAGTTCTGAGTATTGATTACTATAAACAATTTCTCTTGAACTCCCTCAAAATTTCTTGCTTTTGCCATGCATTTGTAAATCATAATTTGTGCTAGTAAAGGCAGTTTTACTAACAAAGTACTGCTAGTTCTAGTATTATTAAAGCCTGATTACACATTACTATTTAAATGCTGAGTTTTGTAGATACTCATTATTTAATTCATATTCAGATTTTAGATATTTCATTATTCTTATTAAGTTCCAGCTTTAATTGTTTGAATGAACGAACTTTAAACACATAAAACCATAGTAATACTTGAAATTGTGACTAATTCAATTAGGTTAGACTGATGTCTGCTGTCAGTATTTTCACCAATATGTGAATAAAATACTTGAGTAAAGGCATAGTAAAGGGTAGAAATACAGAAGTATTTCTTAAACCTGTGTGAGGAGAGGAAGCCATTCTCTCACTAGTTACACAATAGATTCTCAGAGTTCAAATCAGCTGCTGATTTGGTGAGATATTAAAATCCCTCATTCTTAGTGTCTTATTGATGATTTTGACATTCTCACCCTCATTTTAAAGTGTCTTTAGTATTTATTTTAAGCTCATTCAGTTTTTTAACCACCTAGTCTCAGCCCCATAGTTGAATTAGATTTTTAAAAAATACTCTAAAAATTAAATAATGCCTGCGCTTGTTTAAAAGGTATATATCAAATGGTCCAAAATGATAAGATGTGTCTCTTCTCCCCCACGCCCAGAAGAAAACACCATTAATAGTTTCTCTGTTTTTAGGTTCTTAAAAATAGAAAATACAATACCCTTGCCCTCAGTAAACTTACAGTTCACATATTCCCCAAGACTGTTGCTGTTTGGGGTCTGAAGGGCACTGCTTTTCAGGAGCATTGAACAGTAAACAGGTGGTTAGTTACTGCTTTAGATTTGTCGTTGGAAAGATTTCCAAGCATATTGCATATATGCTAGGAGATGTGCCAGTTCCGGAACTGAAAAGGAGTCCTGAATATTTCTCTTAAGCAGGACATTTTGGCTGTCTCCACCAACTCTTTAAAATAAACTGAATCCAAGCAATGTCGTCTTTGCACCCTAGTGACTGGTTGTAACTCCTACAGCATTTATTATGTGGAACATACTGATTCTATTGCTTGATTTATCAACTATAGATAGAATATGCTTGACTTTCTGCTCTAAAAAGATAAGAAATTTAGTAATTTTCCACCACCGCCAATTTTTATTAATTCTATTATTATTTTGAGCTCTTCTAGTGGTTTACTTTATTATGCAAATAATGAACTTAAATATGTATTTTTTTTTCTGTCTATCGATTCTCTACTATATGATAGCTCTTTAAAAAAACAGCTAGCAGGCTATTTTTATTTTGTGAAGTCACTAAAATCTTTCTGAGGATACAAATTAGAAGATTCTTAAAGCAGTCTTCTGTTACCTGAATTACCTGTTTCGTTTCTTGCTACTTGTTACATTTGTTAGTCTTTTTCATTCTTTTTAATGCTATTGATTTTCTTCAAATGCCTAGTGTTGTTTGGTTGTTGGTTCAATATATGAATGAAGGACTAGGTTGAATAATAGGATTAGTAGCTGGGGTATGTTTTCTGCTTGGTTGTATAGATTTCTTTCAATAATAAGCTTCTCCCTTCAATGGGAATGTGTTGACAGGCAGGCTTCGCTTGAGGGTCTTCACTTTGGGACTGAGCCCACCAAATCGCCAACTTTGCCAAAGTAAAGACAATGTTTCTTTGGCATGGCCAACTTAACGTTGTAAGTCTGTAATTGAGGCTGGGAGTTAGCTCTCAGCTCTGCTCTGCTTATCTTTCACATTCCAACACCATATTGGATGCTTTGTTTTCTTAGACTAGTAATGCGCTTCTCAGACTTCATCCTGGGGGCAAAAGCCATCATTCTGAGGAGGCATGCTCTATTACTTGAAGGGGCTGTGGGAGGAGTAGGCGTTTTATGGTCCTGCAGCCATTCTCAATGGTGGATTTTAATTGCTTCCCCTGATGATTGTACCATGGCCCAGCCTTGCCCTTCGTGTTCTGTGGGAAGTAAGAATTTACTACTGGTATTTTGGGCGTCATTTTTCCATACTCTTTTGTGTGTCAGTCTATGCCCTTTCATCTGCTCACTTTCTTCCCTGTTTCTCAAACTTTCTGCTTTTCTGCTGGCACCTTTCTTTTTCTTCCCCAGCACTGATATAATTTTATTATTGTTAAAACAGAGAGAAGGGAGGGGATTCTAGGGGGTCCTGTGTAAACTTCTCAAGGCTGTTCCTACTGTGATGCTTCTCAGAGATGGATCTATGCAGAGAAGCATTAGAGCCACTCATGACCTTTGAGGAATCTTCTTGCTTGGAAATTCTTTGACAGTAGAAGTGTTGGCCAATTCTTTGCTAAAATGTGGTAAGGGTGAGGCCAGTGCGTAGGTTTGACTGAGAAGGATGGTGAATTCGTATCTGGGCAGATGTGGATAAAGCGTAGGTCTGTGTGTTTTCTTCTTGGCCATGCAGGAAGTGCCCAGTTGGACAAAGAGGGAAAATTCAGCCAATCTATTTTAAATAAGGGATAATTATTTCGTTTTTAATAAAAGATACTATGATTATTTTGTGTGCTTTTCCTAAGGAAGTCATAGACTCAGAAATCTCAGCAAAAGAAGAAACTTTAAAGTTAATTCAGGACTATGACTCTTCCAAAATTGTTTTACTATTGACACCGTGCCCTTTTTCAAAATGCTTTTTATCCTCAAACCAGTCTAGCAATCATCTTCTTTCCACATATCTCAAAGGTCTCTTAAAACTACTGCTTTATATCCAAGATTTTCTTGACTAAAATAGAGTGGGTTAAATTCTGTTATGCCTGCTGCATGTGGTGCAGGCGTTGGACAGTGATTAACTTAACTATAGTTCATTCACCCAAACTGTGTAACTGGTTAAGTAGGTTTTTCAATGATTGACTTACTGAATTTGTTACACTTTTACTGTAATTCTGTATTGATCAATGCAATTAGCCTTTGAACGTTTATCCAAAATTTAGTGTAAAATATTTTTGGAGATTATTTCTATCCAGCCAATTAAATAAGATTAAGTTAGTGGCAGCACTAGAGTTTTTAGTAATTACAAAATGTTTGAGAAAAATTGCGGCAGTAATTATTATATTGACCTACCTTATAGTGAATTATGTTCAGTATATTTTGAGTGGAAGCCAGGTAGGGACTTGTTTTCAAAGAGTATGCTCCCTCATCAAAGAGTGTGATCCCCTGCTGAGATCTTAGACTTAGGTTCAGCTCCTGGGTCTACTGTGGATATATATGACCTCTAGAAAGGCATTTTATCTCTCTGGGCATGGATCTCAGTGTATAAAATGGGGATAATATTCCTGATCTGACTGTGGACCATGATCCCAGAAGCTATATGCAGGGTTGCAGTGTGGTTATGGATATGGGCTTTTCTTGCACAGCCTGCAGTCTCCTTAGAAGGCCATGTGTTTCTCCCAAGCATTCTCTGCAGCCCTGTCCATAGGTCCATAGAATGTTTTACTATGATGAGTGTATTCTATATCTGCACCATCCAACAGAGGAACCACTAGCCATATGTGCCCGTTGAACCTTGAATATGGCTAGGGTGATTGAGGAACTGAATGTTTACTTTTATTTAATTTTAATTTACTTAAATTTAAGTAGCCATATGTGTCTAGTGGCTAACATATTGGACCACGTAGGGAGAAGATAGAAATAACTGAGATGCTATTACAGTATTTCTTAAATATAGATATAGTTCCCATGAGATTTGAATCAGATAATAATCCAGATGATAAAACATTTCTCTACATTTAAAAACTACTTTCCAAATTTAAGTTATGATTACATGAAGTAGCACTTTGACATTTATGTGGCATTTTTGGTCGAGAAATTATTTAAAGACAGTACCTTTTTTAGTTTATGTAATTCTCAAAATAGTTTTCACATGTATTATACTTATCAGTAATATTTTTACATTATTATTTTGATCTCATGTTTAGCAGTGTGCATATCTAGATCACTGGAATAACCTGTTGTATCCCTTAATTTGATTTAAAATGAAACACATACCATAGGAAATAAGAGTTCCCACAAACATAATGCCGTTTATTTAGGAAGACATTTTTTTAAGCAAATACAAATGGTTATTCTTAATTTATATTCCCCTCTTCACCTCTCATGAGATAACATCGCTCCCATTTCTGCTGAACTTATCATGTCCTATTTTCTTTACTGATCTATTTTAATCCAAATCTGTAAATATTGCCCTCCTTCTTGATTAGCCTTTATTCTCTAGATTTACTTTCAAGTAGTGATAATAGTCTATAACTACTTTTAACCTGTCCCTTTGGACTATTAAGGATTCTACATTTAAGGATATATTGTCTTAGAACAATGGATATTACAATAATAAAAGTACAAGTAACATATCTAAGAAGATGAAAGTGATGCAGCATTCTATTATGTTAAAGATTGGCATCTTTTGACATCAACTTGATATTTCTGTGAATGTCCATTCACCTCAAGTGGTTTCTTCAAATAATGAGTTAGCTCTCATCTTTCCTTGCAATAAATTGAGACACCAAGTTCATCTTTGTGGACTGAATGATAAAACATTTGAGGGTCATCTGAGCTGTCCTTTGTTTTTATTCTCTTTGGTTTTGGTCAGTCGAAATACCTTTCTTTGTCCAGTTCTTTGGATTCTGTATCAATAAATTCTATAAGGTTCAGAATATTGAATGTTAAAAATCATAGAGTTGAATAGTTTCTGCTTTGGTTTTATTTCCAGTTATTTAAAAATAGAGGCTTTTAAGTATACTGTGCAGTTTTAAGTTAAATGATTTCAAACAGTTTTTTCAGGGAATTTTTAGGTATCTTTGTAAAACTTCAGTTTTGACAAAGTAAGAAATACAGATAAGCAAAAAGAAAAAAGAATCTTATCCCCCCCAAGTTTTAAAGTAGCCCAGAAAAATGTTCCAAATTTAGATTGTGTGTGTCTGTATGTGTGTGTGTATATAGGTTCACATCCTTAATTTTTTTCTAGATTGCAATCATCAAAGAATTGCTGGATCAAAATGTAAACATATTTTTGGTACACACTTCCAGTTGGAAAGTTAGTACCAATTTACAGAACAACCAGCCAAACTTGCCCATTTTATTTATGGGCATGCCCATTTCCCTGTTTCTTTGTCAACACTAAAGATTATCTAGTTTTCTATCTTCCCTAATAGGACCAATCAAAAAAAGGACTTCTTATCATTGTTTTAATCTGAACTTTCTTGACTATTGATGAAGTTAAATAGTTTTCCATAACTATAGACTATTTATATGTCTTTAAATAAGCCAATCATGTGGAAATATGCATTTTGAATCTTCACATATAAGTATTTCCTACATTTACTTGGTCCCAGATCCTCTTTTGTACAGAGTGTCTTGTTTCCTATAACTCAGTTTTCAGAAACACTATTGTACACTATGTAATAGCATATTTAATTACTAGAATTTGTATAAAGAATTTAGCTAGCAATCAAATGCATGAGATTGAAGAGAAGCAGCTTGCAAAGCAAACAGATTCTATCCTTCATTATTTATGTGATGCTAAAATAGTGTAGACCTTACATAAATATTTATCCATTATTGACCCATTAAACATTGGCAAGTTATGTCTTTAAATATTATGAAAGTCTTTACTTAAATTTATTTTTAAAAGTTTCCATGTCCCTTTTGGAAGCATTTCTATTGAGTGAAGTTACAAGGATTTATTTTATAAAATAAACATCTTTCAGAAAACTGAAGATACAAATATACATATATTTCAAAAGGCAAATAATAACATAGTTGGTTTATTGTTACATATTACAGTGTGGCCTGTTTTAACCGTATATATTAACATGCATTCTCCAATAATCAGTTTAATTATAATATTTAAATAATTTCTACATAATTCCTGTGTATAATGAAGTATATTGAATGCAAACTCTTTTAAGAAAAGAAATCTCAAGTCCACCTATTAAATTTGTTAAGTGTCCTGTGGGGTTAATGGGAGGTTGGGTTGAGGCAGATCATCTACATTGGGCTGCCCACCCCACCCTCCCCCCTACCCCCAACTTAATTAGGCTGTCAATCACAATTAGTAGTGTTATACATTTTTCACAGCTGCCTGATCAGTGCTTTGTTTCAACCAAGCTTAGCAAATGGATGACAGATTGAATGTATTGTTGAGCAGGGAAAGATACTGACTGTGTTGAATATTCTCACTCTGAAACTCTTGCATTGTTACATAACTTATACATAAAGCAAAATGAGTAAGGTAAACAAAATTAAACAAGGTTTCAAAAACAGAAAATAACAAGTGAGAGCCAATAAATGGGATTATTTAAACCACAAGCATTGAGGAGCAAAACCTTTGCTTCCAATGTTTCCTTGAAGGCCTCTGAAAGGTGTCCGATATTTAAGCAAAGTCTTTATTCATAAGAAAATGCATATGTTGAAATTATATTGTTGACACCTCCTATGTGGGCCCAACTTCTATTAAAACTCTAAAGACTGAATTGAGGTTTTACTTACTTTTTAAATGCCAGCAGATAGAATCAAGTCTGCATTGTATGGACCTGGATATATATTTTTATATTCACTAGCTAAAGATATTTTCTCAAGGTTGTAAACTGCTTGCAGAAAAAGAAAAAATCAAAATCAAGAAGTGGCAGACATTTTTTTTAAACAGTGATTTCAAATCCAGTGCTTCGACCTTTAAGACTCTGTTCGTCTTTGTAAGGAGCAAGTGCATATTATTTATAACATAATGAGCTTATATTATGAGGAAACAGTCATAATAAGGAATAGGCACCCTTATGATTCATAAAATTGATTATATAATACTGCCCTAATTGGTCATTCCTGCCTAGTAACTGAGAGAAAGGTGAACATGCCGTGCTATTTTAATTTCTCTATCTTAATTATAATACTCTCCTGCCATAGGCTTTACAGTATTAACTTCCCATGTTGTAATTAACCACTACATATCTATATTAATTTTCCTATTTTCTTGAACTCACAAACCTTTTTAATTATATTATCAGAAAGAGAATAGTATTAAACACTTACCTGAACACAGATCTGTGTCTCCAATGAAATAATACTGATCTCAGAACTTTCTACCTAAAAGGACTGAAGATTCTTTTTTCCGCAATCTAGAATAGTTCTTTTCCTGAAAGGAGTTTACAGTAATTTCATCAACAAGAGGCAATATAGATCCCCAAATACCAAGTTTGGTAAACAAAGGGTAGAGATATTTATGTTGGTATGTAAGAGAGGTAAATGGCTCTGTAAAAACTTCATTCTTTTATTCACCATGAGTTGAATGTCAGATAAGGGGCAAATATTCTGTTTAGCCTTGCAAGAAAAGAAACCCATAAGGCTAATCTCCATTAAATTACAGTATGGGGAGCCAAAAAAGGTGTAAGAATTGATAAACAGCCTGATCATTATGATACAGTGTAATCAACGATACAGAAGAGTACAGGTATTTATGGGAATGTATACGAGGATTGCGTATTCAGACTCAGAGCTCAGGGTGGGAGTCAGTCAGGGGAAACTTCCCAGGATATGTGACAATTGAGGTCAATTTGAAGAAAGAGTTACTCATAAGAACTGGGAACAGTACGAGGCAAGGCATGAAGTGGAGAAATAAGACCTGTTTCACCAAAATAAGGCTACCTAACAATAGGGAAATATTTCAACGTTTTTATTGTTAACAGTGAAGGCATGTTCCACATCTGAACGTCCCATGCGGAGTCTCAGGTGGAGACAGTGGTCTCATTATCAAAACGCAGTGATTGAAAGTGCTGGGATCTGCAGTAATTATTTCTTCTCATCAGAAATATCTCATTTTTCTCATATTATTAAAGAAAGAAATGATGGTTCCTTTGAAATATTTTCTCTTTATGAAAACCTCTCTTTTCTTGGAGGGCTGTTGCACTGGCTACTTAGTTGTGCTTCTTGGAACTCTGAGGTTTGTGGTGAGCCATTGTCTGACTTCTCTAGGCATCCCAGCCTGAGGAAGCAATGCCAGACTGCAGACTGGAAGCTGGGAATGAGCTGTTTTGGGTGCCCAAATCTGGCAACATTTCACTGTTCGGAGGCAAAATGGAAAATATCTAGAAAGTCAGATACCCCCAGGAGAGAGTTTTTTGAAGCGGGTCTTTCTTGGGCTGATTATAAGACTAATCAGCCATTTATCAAGCAAGCCATTATGTATCTGACCATATGAATAAACATAATTCATGCAAATATAATTTATGTTAAATGTGTTCTTGAGTTATTATGCACAATATTTTCTTCCTCAAAAAGCGGTGACCAAAAGTGCACATATATTTGCAGTAATTCTTTTCTGCAGCTTGAATATCCCATTTTTCTCCCATTGATGAAAGATTGGCCGCTCTTCTGATTATCTCCCCTCCAGACGTGTCCCTAGCATTTGGAAGAGGGTTACTTATTTCAGAGGCTATACATTAAGATGATATTCTTAGATGGTCTGGTTGTTTAAGGTTGTAACAGTACTTCACATTTTGTTCTATTAACAAATCTTGTCATCCTAGAAGGAGGGCCCTGTCCTGAGCTCATTAATAAACAAATTTGAATGCTCTAGTCTCAGTCCTGACCTCAGAGGTACCCATTAGTGACTTTTCTCCATTGTACTGTAATGTAATCATAGATGCTGAAGTAGCAGACCATTTTCTTTGTTAATCAGAAAGAATTCAGAATCATTACAGTTCACACACACATACGCACACACACACACACACACAAAAAAAAACCAGCCTGATCATTTCCTTTGTTTTTGAGTGAAAAAAACTGGGAGATCCTCTCAATGCTCAAATTTTTGAGATAAAAATTATATAATTGAAATCATGGTTGCAAATATAAAGTGGCATTTCTGTGTACAACCTTTTAAAAAAGTCAGTTTATTACCTGTAAACCTGAAAGGTTGTAGGTACCAACTCTAGACTTGAAAGAGTACCATAGTTTACTAGTATTCCTCTCTGACAGGAGTCCATAGCTGTGCCCAATCGCTGGCCTCCTCCTCTCCATGCTTACCCCATTCTTTGAAGGCAAACCCATTCAAATGTCCCAAATATAATTTCACTGAATTTATTTTTAAATCTTCTTAAAAACAAAGTATTGTTTATCTATGAAGCAGAGGTAATATTTATTTCCAGTGTCACATACATTACAGTCCATTTTCAAGCCTCTATTTCTTTGCCAATTCATTAGGATATATCATTACATACTGATAATCTTATGCAAGAGACTCTGACATTGGGTATCACCGTAAATGTCAGCAAACATGGCAACTGTGTTTCATCACTAAGCCAGTGTGTGTCCAGGTGGATGACTGGATACAATTGTGTAAGTTGTGCACTGCACAAGAACACCAGGTCCAGGCAATTGGGTCCAAGATCCAGCCTGCATTTATTTCCCAAGCCATGTGCCTGAGAGACTAAATCTGTCCAAAGACTACAAAAGCACTTGGTGGGTTAGTGGTGGCCCTTTGATCAAGTGCATCAAAGCTTGTAGAGTCCTTTCAACCAGCAGGCATGCAACAGTCACTGGACTGAAGGAGCAGAGTAGGTATTTCTTTATGAAAATATGCACTTGTGCACTTACTCGATAATTATCTCATCTAGTCATGCCAATAGATAGCAGATGATTCTACCTCAGAAACAATGCAAGAATGTCATTCCTGTACATCCTGCCCTTCTTAGGGCCAGACATTACTTTCATATTCTTATATCCCCAATAGTTAGCCTACTAAAGGGTTTTTGTTCATGTTTATTTAATCAATATATAAATAAATCAGTGCTATAATAAATTTTACCGCCTATAATGTTGGCATTCTTTGGGTTCTGTTATCATAATCATGAATACTTTTGTGGTCAAGATTCCTTAAGAAAGAGGGAAGGATAGTTCTACTTTGAGGAATTGGGTTTACACTCCAAAGACAGGCAAACCAGTTCATCTTTCTTCGTTTTTATAGGCATCCACATTTTCTTGATTGTGAGGCACACACTCTCATATTTCAAATATGTCTACAGGTGAGTATAAATATGGAGGGGTTTTTTTTGCCCAAAAGCTATTATTAAATTAGTGGTATATCTTATGATGGGTAGTACCTTACAACTGAGGAATTGTGATTTCAAGTATGTTGTTATGTCTGTTGTCAAAATGAGTGACAGTTCTGCTCAGCCTAGAGTGGAGGGAAGGAGAATTTCTCTAATGATGGCTATAGGTTTCTCACTTTGATTTTTTCAATGTGTTATTTAGATTCACCTCTTTTTTTTTCCAGTTTTCATATGTGCTAGTAGTTTATTTTTCTGTAAAAGAGATTCCCAGCAGAGACAATAGGGAGTTGAAGGATGTGTGTATTTTAAATTTTAATAGCTGTTGCCAGATTTGTTTATAATAAGGCTATAATAAATAACATTTCTACTTGCAAAGTATGAGCCTATGCTTTATCCTGTGAACCTACAAAGAGTGTTATCTTTTCTTAGAATTTTTATCAACCTTATAAGCATAAGATGTGTCATTTTTTTAAATATGCACTTCCTGAGTACCAGTGAGGCTGAGCCTCTGTCAATGTTTATTGACTGTGTGGATTTACTTTTTTGTGAACTACTTATTCATGCATTTTGTTCATTTTTCTATTGTTTAGATTCACCTATTTTTAATATTAATTTCTTAATGCGATTCATCTTTTCTAAAGTAAGCATTTTTTTAAATTGTTAATTGTGATAAATACATATAACATAAAATTTACCGTCTTCGTTATTTTTAAGTGTCGAGTTCAACAATATTAAATATGTTGACGTTGTTGTGCAATCTATCTCCAGAACTTTTTTATCTTGCACACTGAAACTCTATATCCATTAAACACCATAAAGTAAGATTTTTTTAAGGTCTAACAATTATACCAAAGAAGTGTCTTAATCAGAAGTGTATAGCTATGAGTTTTCACAAAGTGAATACATCCACGTAAGCACCATCCAGATTAAGAAATAGAACATTAGCAGCATCTGTCTCACTCTCAGTTACTACTCTATACAAGTTGTTTGTTATTTGTCGACTTTGGATCCAGCAACCTTACTAAATTCACTTACTCATTCTGATTGTAGATTCTTTTGGATTTTCTATGTATACAGCCATGTTGTTTAGGAATAATGATACTTTTACTTCTTTGGCTTATTTACTTCCTGAGCTGTCCTTGACTTATTGTACTGTCTAGGACTTCCAGTAGAAGGATGAATAAATTTGGGGATAATGGGCATCTTTGTCTTATCTCCCATCTTGGGGGGAAACCTTCTATATGTCTCCATTGGGTATGATGTTTGCTGTAGGTTTCTGGAGCTACCCTCTCAGATTAAGGAAGTTCCCATCTATTCCTAATTTGCAAAGGGCTTCTATCCTGAACAGATGTTAAATTATTTCCAATGTTTTTTTTTTTCTGTATGTGTTGAGATAATCATATTATCTTTCCTCTTTATTTTATTATTGTGGTCAATTACATTAATTGATTTTCAATTACTAAACTAATTTTCTGGAGGATTTTATGTAAGACTTGTATTATTTCTCTCTTAAATTTTGGAGGAATTCACTGGTAAAGTAAACTGAGCCTGGATATTTCTTTGTGGGAAAATTCCTAATTCAATTTCTTTCATAGGTATAGAATTATTTGGATTTTCTACTACTTTTGCTAAAGATTTTCTAGGAATTTGTTCAATTCACCTATAATTTTAAATTCACTGGTATAAATTTTTTCATAATATCCTTATATTTTAATACCTGTACAATCTATAGGGATATTCCCTTTTTTACTTCTGATATTGGTTATTTCTATCTTTTATTTTTAGAAGATCAGTATTGACAAAATTATATCAATTCTTTTTTTTTCAAAGAAGCATCCATTTTGTTGATTTTTCTCTATTGCGTTTTTTAGGACATGGCTATACTTTAAAAAAGTAATAGATTTTATTTTTTAGAGCAATTTTAGTTTTACAAAAAAAATTGAGCAGAAAGTACAGAAACTTCCCATAGATTCCCTCCCCGGCTCCTCACCTTCAATTTCCCCTATTATTAGTTTCTTGTGTTGATGTGATACATTTGTTACAATTGATGACCAATATTAATATGTCATTATTAACTAAATTCCACAGTTTAACATCACTATAGTTCTGCCTTTTCTGGAACGTCATATAATTGGAATCATTGGGTATGTAGAGCTTTCATACTGGCTTCTTTTACTTACCAGTATGCATTTAATTTTTCCCCGTGTCTTTCTGTGGCACAATAGCTCATTTCTTTTTTTAACCAAATAATATTTCACTGTATGGATGTACCACAGTTTGTTTATCCATTCACCTATTGAAGGAAATCTTGGTGGCTTCCAAGTTTTGGCAATTATGAATAAAGCTGCTATAAACATTTGTTTGCAGATTTTTGTGTGGACCTAAGTTTTCAACTCACTTGGGTTAATACATAGTAGCATGATTTCCAGATTGTACGTAAGACTATGTTTAGCTTTGTAAGAAACTGCCAAAATCTCTTCTATAGTGGCTATATCATTTTGTGTTCCACCAGCAATGAATGAGAGTTCCTATTCTCCACATTCTTGTCAGCATTTGGTGTTGTCAGTGTTTTGGATTTTAGCCATTCTAATAGGTGTGTAGTGATATCTCAAAATTGTTTTAGTTTGTAATTCTGTAGTGGCAGTTGATATTGAACATCTTTTTATATGCTTATTTGCCATCTGTATAACTTCTTTGGGGAGGTATCTGTTCAGATCTTTTGCCTACTTTTTAATTGAGTTGTTGATTTCCTTATTGTTGAGTTTTAAGCATTCTTTGTATATTTTGGATATAAGTCTTTTATTAGATACGTGTTTCGGAAATATTCTCTCCCAGTCTGTGGCTTGTGTTCTCACTATTTTAGCAGTGTCTTTTGCAGAACGGAAATTTTTTATTTTAGTGGAGTCCAACTTAGCAATTATTTTTCTTTCATGGATTGTCCTTGTGGTGTTATATCTAAAAGCTTATTGCCAAACCCAAGGTCAGCTATATTTTCTTCTGGGTTATCTTCTAGAAGTTTTATAGTATTGTGTTTTACATTATGTCTGTGATTCAGATTGTGTTATTTAATTTCATTATTTTCTGTCCTTAACATTCTTTTCTTCTAGTTTTTCTTTGGCTCTAATTTACCATTCCTTTTTTAACCTGTCAAGGTGGACTTTTAGATCATCCGTTTCTCAATCTTTCTTTGCTTCTAATGTATGCATTTTAAGACTATAAATTGCCCTCTAAGGACAGCATTAGCTATACTCACAACTTGATATATTGTAGTTTCATACACATTCAGTTTAAAACATTTTTTAATTTCCATTATGATTTCTTTAACCCATTGATTTTTTAGTCATTGCTTAATTTCAAAATATTTTAGCATTTCTTAAATTATCTTTTCACACTGATTAATTTCACAATGGTAATAAAACGTAAATGATTTCAAGCCTTCAAAATTTGTTGGCACTTGCTTTATGTTCCAGAATATGATCTGTTATGATAAGTTTCCATATGCACTAGAAAAAAGTGCATATTTTGCCATTATTTTGTATAGTAGGAGTATACAAATCTATCTATATATGCGTACAGATATATAGGTGAGAGTGTAACAATTAAATTGTGTATTCATTGTCTTGTTCACATCTTCTGTAATCTTACTGAATTTGTATCTGCTTTTCTGGAGTTACTGAGAGTGGTGTTTTAAACTCTCCTGTTATGAGTGTGTATTTATGTATTTGTCCTTTCAGTTCTGTCAGTTTTTCCTTTATGTGTTTTAAAGCTATGCTATTAGCTTCATGCATATTTAGAACTATTATATCTATCTGTAATTTAACCTTTTTATCATTCTCAAATGCCCTCTTAGTCTCTAGTAATATTACCTTAAAAGTATTCTTAGCATTAGAAGCTTCTTTGTCTGATATTAGTTTAGATACCCTAGCTTTCTTTTGGTTAGTGCTTCCATGTTATATTTATTACTGTTTTTACTCTTAGCCTTTCTGTGTCCTTATATTTAACTTATAACTCTTGTAAACAGCATATAGATGGTTTTATATTTAATGTAATTATTGATATGTAGCTATAAGTATCTTTTGAATAACATTTTTATTCATGAGTTTTAAGAGATCCTAAAAGATTCCTATGATTACTTTGAATTTAGTCTGTAGGAAGGAATATTTGCTATTTTTTAATAGTTAATTATAAACACAGTGTTATATTATTACAATATATTTCCTGTATTTCAATGAAAAACCTGAGTTTCATTCCAGAAACCTGCTTAAATTTGTCACTCAAGTTGCTGTTTTCAATGGCTTTGGAAACAACAAAATCTCAATAATATTTTGATATGTTTTTGTTGCTTGCATGAGCCCATCAAAACCATGCATAGCAATAATGGAAAATAAAATTGTTTATTTTACCTATTTTTAATCATCTTTAATTAAAGATTATTGCATAAAAAATAAAAATCCAAGGAATCTAGGAACTGTTCTAAAAATACAGTTCAGTAAAATACTAATATTCTTTCCAAAAATAGAAAACTATGCAATTATAATATTGAAGACATTATGAAATTACTTTATGGTTACTTCTGCATTCTTGAAATAGCCCTGAAAATGACACGTAAACATTATGATCCAATTTGCCGCTTGGGTACAAGAGATTTATATCCTGGTGTCACTGTGGCATTGAGTTTAATCACCAGGCCAGTCTATGTTGCAAAACGATGACTCTTTGCAGGGTTTTTTTCTTATGGGACATTATATTGAACTATGATACCCATTTTTCCAGTGGCACCTGGTTAATGCCAAATAGTAAGTTGTATGATATGAGATCATCAAAGTGGGGCTCAGGTGCAAAGACATCAGCATTGTATTCATTAATATCAAAACTTTACTCACTATTGTAAAACCAAAGAATGAGGCTCTTTAATTGCAGAGCCTTACAAAGTGTTCTCAGAGCATTTGACTCACATGAAAATTTAATAGTCATGATTATTTGGGTGTTAAATTATTTTTCCAAAGTGGGATAAAGGAATTCAAGAAAACGTGATTTGCATCCTAAGAATAAAAGCATCCCTGACCTTTTATGGATGGCGTTTCTGACATCAATAAATGTTGGTTGGTCTAGTGATGAATTAATTGATAACCAAGAAATTTGAATTACCTGATTTGCCATTGGAAGAATATTTCAGATGGTGACCGAACAGGAGGAAAGTTAACTTCTTTCAAGATTTTTTGTCATTTTGGATTAACAAATAAGTTTCAGTGTGCTACATAGACTAGCAAGTTGGAATTTTGTAAAATTAAAGAATTAAAATATTAAGTTATTTTGCAGTAAGGATGATTGGCCTGTAGCTAATATATTTTATAATATCCGGCTGATTTTTCTTACAGAAATTTGTGACTTAAATTTTACCAAGGAAAAGTAAGGCTGAGCTTAAAACCTTGAAGAGCAAAATTCCTTTAAATAATTAAACTCTAAAAACCAAAGCTATATGTTGATATTTGTTGCAAATCAGTCTGTAGCCTTTGCCTCCACTGTGTGGTCATTCAGAAGTTCTTAATTAGAAAAAATAATCTTGGTCAAGGAGTGCAAATTTTAAGTTATGAGACCTATGTACAGCATGGTAACCATAGTTAATAATACTGTATTGTACTGTATACTTAAAATTTGCTAAGAGAGTAGATCTCAGTTATTCTCAACACACACAAAAAAATGATAACTATGGGAGGTGTTGGATATGTTAGTTAGTTAGATTGTAGTCATCATTTCACAATGTCTGCATAGATCAAAACATCATGTTGTACACCTTAAATATGTACTATCAAAGTCCTTCAAAAAAATAAAAATAGATCTGCAAAAATAGAGAGAGGGACTTTGGAATTGCTGAAGATTCAAGGATGCTTTCAACATATTGTCTGACATCAACTGCCTGACCATTTGCAACATGCAGTACAGGATAATCATGCCTAAGATTTTTGTTGTTCTCAGAATGGTTTCTGATGTGTTTATATTTATTTATGCTTGTTTTGGGGAAAAGGACAAGTTTTCCACTTAAAACTGGCATACACATTTTTTCAGTTTATTTAAAACTAAATATTGACTGAGATCTTTTAAGTAAATTTGGATTTTTAAAATATCATTGCTATAAGATGCAATTTTCCAATAGAAATTAATGAATATTTCAAGATGGAAAATTCGTCAATAGCTTTCCGTGCTTTGGTTTTACAGGGGAGAAAATATGTTCTCTCAATTTTTAAGACTAGCAGGTAGATCTCACATTTCACTTTGCCCAGGACAGTCCTGGTTTACATCTGCCTCTTCTGGGAATTGTTAATATTGCCTCTCTTTACTTTCACACATGTCCCAGTAAGTTCTTTGGTCATCCTATTAGGTAACCAAGCCTGCTTAGGCCCTTAATAAAGACTCCCATAAGTCTTGATACTCAGAGAATGGGGCTCTTAGGGACACTGAGGATTCAGCAGAATTAAGCCATAGTAAAGGTGGTGAATAATACCTTGGATTTGGAAAAATTAAAAAAAAAATTTAATTCAAGTGCAATTCTTCCTCTTATTTCTTCTGTCAAATGTCCTGGTCTTTCTAAGCCCATAAAAATGGATAAGAAGTATCCTATGTAACAAGTGACATAATGACATAAGAAATATGAAAATACTTTGTAAATTTTAAAATGCTATACAAATAGTATTAACAACCCACAGTATGGTTTAATTTAAAGTTGTACTTGTCAAGAACACAGAGTTAAATTAAATGTAATTATTATGCAGGAGGGCAATCTGTGCCCTGGAAACTCACATTTACATATTTTATCTTCCTGTTATATCTTCACAGCAGATTAAGTGACCTCAAAATACTGGAGGATGCCAAAAGTAAAAATTATAGTCTTATTCATTTTCATTTCTATATGAAATATGAGCATTTTGTATGCATATTTTAATACAATGATTATAGTAAAGCAATAGTCACATATTGCAGGTTTTAACTCTGATAGCTTAAGGGAATTTTATTTTTTTTGAGTCACTACTATGTGCGAAAACATTTAATTGGATTGTGGAAAATCAGAGTAAATGAAGCAAAATCGTTTCTCTAGTCTGGTTTATGTGTAAACAATCATAATAGAAGGCAGAATGAGGTAAATAGAATAAAAAAATTAAAGAGAATGCATAGAAAAGAAACAATTTACTGCTAATCTGAACATCCCGGGGATCATTTCACAGAGGTGACTCCTGTACTGATCCTTGAACACTGAGGAAGGTTTGGGTGTATTGGGGTGTTTCCCAACACAGTACACTCTAGGCTGAGAGAGATGAAGAAGCTAAACTGGTGAAAGCAGAATTGGCAAATATGGTCCCAGGGGAGGGTGGCAGGCTGGGCGCACGGATCCTGATGTAGGCTATGGAGAGATCTCTCAAGAGATGGACCTGGAAAGGGGTTAGGGTTAGGTGAGAGAGACCTTGAATTTCACGTGAGGAAAATAAGCTCTTTTCTGTAGGGTTGGGAAACCTCTTTAGCATTTGACAAGGGTAGTGACATGATGAGATTTGTATTTGGGGAAGATAATTCTGGCAACAATAAGTAGTGTTGATTGGAGAAGGAAGACATTAGAGGCCAGAAGACCACTTCAAAGACTATAACAACAGTCCATATGAAAAACTGCGAGGTATGCAATTAAGACTTCAGAGAGTGTAAATGGCAAAGAGGGAGTCGGATTGGAGAAACTCTGTAGAAGTGACTGGGCAGTAGTTACTGACTGATGGAAAATAGAATTGAGGTACAGGGACGAGTAAAAACTACCTGGGAGTATTGAGGTTGGCTGACTAGGAAAATATTGGTGCCATTCAGTGAGACCAAATCCACGATAAGAGAAGCCGCTTTGCAGGTTCAGGGTTAAGCATTGAATTTAGGCAATGTCTAGTTATCTGTATGTGTGCAACTGACAGTTTTATTTCCAGATTGTGAACTCAGAGAAGGTAGGTGCCTTGCGGGCCATGAGATAACTTTGCCAAAGCCAACTCAGTAAAACTAATCCTAGAATTTTGAAGGAATTTCCACTGTTCTCAAGACCTATGAAGACTTTAAACATTTTGTGAAATTGGAGGCCCATCTAAACTACCTTCTGCCTCTGTCTGTCCTCCTATTCTGAACCATGAGGTCTGTAGCAATCAGAAAACTGGCTTAACTCACTAACTGCATGTTCCTACTTTTTTGAAGCAATCTGAGTGCTATTCCCTTTGCCATCTCCTCATTCCCTCTTCATACATACAGTCAGAAACAGCAGCCTGGTTGGGAAAATGAGCAGGATGTTGCAGAGAAGGAGACTGTGGAAACGTAATGCATTGTATTCTGGAAAGGACATCCTCCCAAATAAAGCCATGGATGTGGAGGTGAACAAAGAGCTTTGGTAACAGTATCCTTAGAGGGAGCGGGTCTTCTGCGCCGCCGTAATAACAATCAAATTAAAGGAAGGCTAATTTTGAGTGATTACAAAGCGTCAAGTACTCTGCTAAGCCCTTCATATGCATTATCTCATTTAATGCTGACAGTTAATGAGATGTTTATATTCTTATCCCCATTTTACTTATCAGCAATCTGAAGCAGAGAGAATTTAAATGACTTGGCCATGTTAGCATTGCTGGTAAAACGAGTCATTCATCAACCTGGCTGAGTCTAGAGCCTACGTTTCTGATACCTGTACTATGAAGATGTCAGAGATGAGGGGAGTGAGGATTCTACCTTCATCCAGCAGAGCTACACTAGATGGAAGCCTGCTGAAAATTGGGCTAGTGTCTATAATTGGGCTAGTGTCTTTTTATCTTATAAAATCACAGATGCAGACCCAAGAAGAAGGTTCAGTCTTAACCATGTGGATAGAGACTCTGGTAAACTATAAGCCACCAAACCTGTCTGTTGGCAAATGCAAGGCTAGATATATTATGACTTAAGGAGAAGATGGAAAAATGTAGAACAAGAGAGAAGAAATTCTTTCTACTAACTCAGGGGAAGAGTGCATTCAAGGAACACTTGACCACATCATGGAGAAGAAAAGAAATGTGAAAATGGCATCTTTGAAAGGGTTCAGGAAAACACAGACTTTATAAGACGGAGAGAACTATAACTATAGAACATCAAAACAGGTTAAGATGAGAAGCAAATGGTTTAAGTTCGAAGAGACTGAGGTAAAAATATGATGGAATAAAGATTGCAGAGAAATTAAAATGCAATATCAGAATTAAATTTTACTTTGGAGAAACGGTCGTTAAAAGCAGTGCTGACATTGCAAGTCACATCCCTAATATGGAGGAAAAATGTTTATTCCCCACAATATAAAGGAAATATACAGAGGTTGTAAAATGTGAGACGATAATAGATAGGGCAGAGAATGGAGGTCAAACCTAAAATTAATGGGATTTCTTGAATACAAACGTTTCTTGAATGGGAGGAGATCAGAACATTTGAAATAGAAACAGTAATCTAACATAAAATCCAAGAAATTATTCTTAAAAACAAATGAATAAAAGAAATAAGGATAGAGAAAGAAGGGAAAAGGGAGAGAAATTTATACCTTGAGATTGGCAAATTTCTTGTAATATAAGCACAAAGGAAATACTTTTGTAATTATTCAGATTGGGGGAAAAGTTTTCCTACAAATCGAGTGAATAAAATGAACTTTCAGGGGTTTTTTTCCTTCGGTAATACCAAATGCCTGAAGACACTAGGGCCATATCCATAGAGAATTGAAGAAAAAAGTCTGTGAATCAAAAATTTTATGCTTAGTGTATTACTTTCATAGCGCTGCCTGACAAGTTTGCATGAACTTAGCAAATTAAAACAATATACATTTATTATCTCACAGTTTCTGTGGGCCGGGTCTCTGGGCATAGATCAACTGGATCTTCTGCTGTGGATCGTGTTGTGCATCTGTTACCTACGGAGTGATTTATGGACTGAAGATGTAGCAGTGAAGTTCATATTTTATACAGTTATTCATCGTTAATATACTGTGGTATCTAAATCTGAACTGTGTTGTTGGGGGGCTTATTTAACCAAACCATTGCAACTGAAATTCTTTTATATCCAAACCATACAAAGCCAAGACTGTCTGTATCTACAAAAGGAATGACAAAAAATTCACCAACTCTTGATGGTCGTGAAGATAATGGAATCATAAGTGATTTTTCTTTTATACTTTAATACTTAAATTTCAGCATTGAGCATACATTACATATGTGATCTTAAAAGAAACATTTTTTAAAGACAGGTTAATTTTGTGAGCTTTTCCTACATTTATCTTTGGTACAACTTACTCAATAAACATTTATTGAGACTTACTGTATACCAGCAACATGCTAGGAGCGTTGTATACCTAAGTGAATAAGGCATATTTTATATCGTTAATGAGCTTACTGTGCAAGGGGAGAGACAAATATTTAAACAGATGAATTTAAAAATGGTATAGTAGGTATCTTTACATACTACAGCACAGAGAATAGAAGAATAACTGTAAAAATCAGAGATTTCCCAATGTGAACTGATTCATTGAAAATGAAAGATATCCAATAACTCTTAGCGTTTTTTGTTTCTTTTTCTACTGTTATTCCTATTTCAATGCTGAAGTTTCTGTGAAGAGAAGAAATTTGAGATAAAATATGTAAAATTCTGTGGTTAAAGCATAAGAAATATGTCACCTGTTATCTTTGGACGTCTATAGTGAGTTTTTCAAGAATAATCGAAAAACCAGTGGAGTTATCTTGTTCTATGATGCTTCTTTATGAATATGCCAAAAGAAACACTATGTAAACTCTGTTTGCATTATTGGGAACATATGAAATGAAATTTGTTCTGATTCTTTTTTTTTCTCCTGATTTAGAAAGAGGGATTTTTACTGAGCCACCCAGGGAAACAGTTTTAAAATTTTTAATCAAATTCTGACTGTACTTATTTTCAGTTTAGTACGTAAGGGGCTAGTATGTTGAAAAGACCATGGGGAAATCACTGTGTTATATTTTTGATGCCCTCAAAAGCATCTCTAAAGGATTTTCTTATTTCCTAATCACCACATCCTACAAGACCGCTCAGAGGAAACATATAGCTGATATGTGGAGAAACATTCCTTCATTAATTTGTTCTTCAAAATATTTTTCGGTTATGTCTATTTTGTGCTAAATACCACTAAGCCCAGAGTATACTGCATTAAACGTGATGGTCTAGCCTTCCTTATGAAGCCTAGGGAAAAAGAACATAAAGCAGGACCCATTTATAGCTACAGCTACCTAGATCCATTTTGAATACTTTTTCATTGCTTAAAAGGCCTCCAGGAAGTTTTCTCTCCATGCATCCACCCTATCCAACTTCAGCCTGGTACTTAGTAATAATGGCAGTTCCTTTTTGTTCTTTCCAAAGGAAAACATCTTTACTGACAGCACCTCGGTAGTAACGAAACCATGACAATTACATCCTTAGAGATTTTGATCCAACGTAATAATAATAGCTACCACATGGTCTCAATGTGAACAAATAATGTTGTCTTCATGGGTAAAGGTGTATAGATAAAAGATGATTAAGAAAATGGTAGAGGGAGGGAGTGGGACAGAGTGAGGTAGGTCGGGGGGTGAGGAGTGAAAAGGAATGGGGTTGAGAATAAAAGAATGAAAAGCAATTTAGATTCATTCGGAAAACCTTTTTCAAAGCTGCTTTTTAGGAACCGTATAAAAGTTAATTATATGAAAAAAACACTATAGCAGAGAATTTAAATGTGCCTAGAGATAAGGCTGGATGTAGTTCATGCGAGCATGTTTCTTTCCTCTTAGTTTCATGGGGCAAGATGGAAAGAGGAACGTTGGCCTCTTAGGAACTGAGAGTTTCATTTCCTGGATTTGATCTGGAGGATCCTGAGACTGGAGGGGAAGAAATCTGGAACCTTCACTTCCCTAACGGGAAGAATAACTAGTATTCTTAACCTTCACACGTTGATTGTTCTGCATCTGCTGCTGTAGATGCGTGTCTAGGATCCAGACGTTATGGATAGAAAACTTCAGGGGCTCAGAAGCTTTGTGAAGTACATGTTGGCAAAATAATTGTCTTCTCTCAGGGAGTGAACGAGTGAATAATGAGGTTCAGCAAAGGTTTGGATAAGTCCCTAATTCATAGATTCAGAAAGAGTGTTCAAGAGAAGGTTAAGAATGTTCAAGATGCAATCCTGGTCTTTTGAGGGAAATGTGATGGAACGTCAGGAAACCTGACTCTAAGAGAGTAGCACTGTTAAGTGACAGAATACAGGGCTTGATACATGCTTTGGCATTCTTTTATATTTCTATAACCAAAGGATTAGTAATTGTCTACCACTTCCAGGTTTTGTCAATTGTATAAGATAATAGCATTTATCAAGCCTTTGATATCCACAGATGAAAAGTGCCTTACGGATATAAATTATATTCCCATGGTGTTCCTGAAGAGTTCTGACACATTTTATCTAATTTTCCTCTCACCTGTTTATTTAAAATCAGAATTCTTGCTTATTAATACTGTTTTGCAACATTTTTCTATATATTCCACTGGAAAACCTCACTAGCCTGACAAAATCTTTTAGACATTACCATGGCACTAGAGTCACAGCTAAGTTACTCTGTATTATTGTCAGTGGCTTTTCTCAGAGGACTTTTTAATAAAAATTTAAAACTGGTAGGAAATATTTATCATTGTGTATTTTGCATTTAATTGACTGAGGCATTATTTTTGGAAAATATTTCTTTTAAAAACCTGTAAATTATTTGTAATCTTAATGTGCCCTATAACTGCATTTTGGTTTTATTGTTTTTTGATGAAGATTAGCCCTGAGCTAACATCTGCCACCTATCCTCCTCTTTTTGCTGAGGAAGATTGGCCCTGAACTAACATCCCTGTCCGTCTTCCTCTACTTTATATGTGGGATGCCCGCCACAGCATGGCTTGACAAGTAATGCCATGTGCACACCCGGGATCCGAACTGGCAAACCCTGGGCCACTAAAGTGGAAGATGCGAACTTAACTGCTGCACCACCAGGCTGGTCCCCCTATAACTGCATTTTTAAAATTTTTTAATTTATTTTTTGAATTAATATATTTACATAGTTTAGAATTCAAAAGGTATAAAAAGCAAAAACTGTTTCTCTCCCATAGACAGTTCCTTTCCCCAGAGACAACCAATATTAATCAGTTTCTTGGATATCCTTTTCGAGATACTCTGTACACATTCAAGCAATGTCTATATTTTACACAAATGGTAGGAGCATTCTGTGTATGGAGTTTTGCACCTTGCTTTTTGTGCTAAGAAATCTATTTTGGAAATCATTTCTTTAGCAACCCTTAAAGAGCTTCCTCATTCATTTCAGTGACTGGGTAGTGTTCCACTGATGGATGTCATTTATTCAGTCTCCTATTGATTGTCACATGGAATGTTTGTAATTTATTATTGCTAAAAAGTAGATCAATGAGGGCCTGGCCTGGTGGCTCAGCGGTTAAGTTCACACGTTCTACTTCAGCGGCTCAGGGTTCACTGGTTTGGATCCCGGGTGTGGACATGGCACCACATGGCAAGCCGGGCTGTGGCAGGCACCCCACATATAAAGTAGAGGAAGATGAGCATGGATGTTAGCTCAGGGCCAGTCTTCCTCAGCAAAAAGAGGAGACTTGGTGGCAGATGTTAGCTAGGGGCTAATTTTCCTCAAAAAAAAAAAAAACGCATCAATGAATAGTTTTGAACATATGTCATTTCACATATGCACAAATATAACTGAGGATAAGTTTTTAGAATTGGAATTCCTAGGGCAAAGAATATGTTTATTTGCAATTTTGATAGATATTACCCAAATAATATAGATCTATATATCTATAGATCTGTTGCCATTTTGTATTTTCTTAAGCTAGTGTCTGCTTTCTATGACTTCACCAACAGTGTTAATTCACAGTCTGATCTTTCCCAACCTGATAAGCTTCTCAGAATATCTTCAGATTTTTTGCTTTCTTTTATTGAATTATGTTGAATATATTTTTCATATGTAAAAGAGGCATTTTCTGCAAACTGTTTACTACTTTGCCCATTTTTTCTATTTGGTTATTAGTCTTTTTCTTGTTGACCTATAGGAGCTTTTCACATATTAGGGAAATTCTGAGGCTGTTATCATTCCTAGTTTATCATTTACCTTTAACTTTGACTTTGGTTTTTGCTATGAAGTTTTTTTTAAATGCAGTTGAATTTATTGGTAGTTTCTTTTATGGCTTCTGACTTTCGTGCCATTGTTAGTGGACCTTTCCTCCTCCATGAGTATGAAACAATTATTCCATGTATTTTGTTTAGAATTTCTATTTATTTTTTATTTTTTACATTTAAATATTTTCTCTATTGGAATTATCCTCATGTGAGGTGTGAGGTGGCAAGAGTTTTTATGTACAAACACAGCATTCAATCAGAAGACATAATGAGGGAAACATCATCATCACCAACATGCTTAAGTAATAAATGGAGGAGTGTCTACCTTCCTATTGCTTTCTTTTTCCAGCTTTATTGAGGTAAAATAGACAAATAAAATTGTAAGATATTTAAAGTGTACAAAATGATGATTTGATATGCATTTTGAAAGGAAAACCCTCATGGACTTAGTTGACACATCCATCACCTTGCATATTTAACTCTTTCTTTTTTTTTTTTTTTGGTGAGAACATTTAAGTTCTACTCTCTTGGCAAATTTCCTTGTGTTGTGCAATACAGTTTACCAACTGTAGTCACCATGTTACACATTAGATCCTCAGACTTTATTCATCTTATAACTGAAAGTTTGCACCCTTTTACCAACCTCTCCCTATTTCCCCTGCCCCACCTCCCAGCCCCTAGTAATCAGTTTTCTACTCTTTCTCTGAGTTCAACTTTTTTTTTAAGATTCCACTTGTGAGTGATATGATGCAGTATTTGTCTGTCTCTGTCTGGCTTACTTCACTTAGCATAATGCCCTCCAGGTTCATCCATGTTGTCACAAATGACAGGATTTTTTTCTTTTTTAAGGCTGAATAATGTTCCATGTTTTATATATACCACACTTTTTTATCCATTCATCCATTGACAGACACTTTGTTTGTGTACCTTGGCTATTGTGAATGATGATGCAGTGCACGTAGGAATATAGGTATCTCTTTGAGATGATGATTTTGTTTCCTTTGGATATATGCCCAGAAGTGAGATTGCTGGATCATATGGTAGTTCTATTTTTAATTTCTTGAGGAACCTCCATACTGTTTCCCATAGTGGTTGTACCAGTTTACATTCCCACCAATAGTATACAAGGGTTCCCTTTTCTCTACATCCTCTCTAGAATTTATCTCTTGTCTTTTTGATAATAGACATCCTAACAGGTGTGAGGTGATATCTCATTGTGGTTTTGATTTGCAATTTGCTAATGATTAGTGATCTTGAGCACCTTCTCATGACCTGTCGGCTATTTTTATTTCTTCTTTGGAAAAATGACTATTCAGACCATTTGCCCATTTTTGAATTGGGTTATTTGTTTTTTGCTATTGAGTCATATGAGTTCCTTGTATATTTTGGATTTTAATCATTTATCAGATATGTGGTTTGCAAATATTTTTTCCCATGCCATAGGCTGCCTTTTCATTTTGTTGATGGACTGCTTATTGTTTTGGCTGTCATCTCCTTCTACCTACTAAAGGACTTTGCTCTGTGTTTTTCTCACGTTGCTGCAACACTTCCCTCACTGCTAGTTTATTTATCTCAACAGAGAAACATGCCTCGGATCTTCTCTCTTAAAAAATTAAGACTCCTTGGGGCCAGCCCCAGTGGCCTACTTGTTCAATTTGGCACGCTTCACTTTGGCAGCCTGGGTTTGGTTCCCAGGCGCAGACATACTCTACTTGTCTGTCAGTGTTCATGCTGTGGCAGCGGCTCACATACAAAAAGGGGAAGATTGGCAACAGATGTTAGCCCAGGGCAAATCCTCCTCAGCAAAAAGACGACGACTGACAATAGATGTTAGCTCAGGGCAAATCTTCCTCAGAAAAAAAAAAAAAAACAAAAGTAAGACTCCCTGGAATCCACAGTCTTCCAGTTTGGCAACTCTATCACTGATTCTCATCATAACCTACTTAATTACACTCATACATTGTTTAATGACAGGGATATGTTCTGAGAAATGCATCCTTACATGATTTTGTCATTGTGCAAGGATCATAGAGTGTACTTACACAAACCTAGATGGCCTGCTACACACCTAAGCCATATGGTACTAATCTTATGGGACCACCGTGGTATATAAGGTCTGTCCTTGACCAAAATGTCCTTATGCACCATATGACTGTAAAGAATGGTCTACTATCTCCACTCTATTACTGCCCATTTACTCCTTGTTGTTCTACAATCTGACTTCTGACCCAACTCTCCCCTGAGATTGTTTTAGCCCATTTCAGTTACTCTTCCATATTGATCAAGACACAGAGCATTATCTTATCATTATCTTAACCCCTTTGCTTCATCTCACTTTATTGATCATGATTTCTTTCTTAAAACACTCTTTTCTTGGATTTTATGATACCATTCTGCTGGTTTCCCACTAGACTTCTCAGCTGGGCCTTCTCAGGATCTCTCCCAGGCTCTGATTCCTCTCTGTGCCCTCAAAAAACCGTGCTGCTCTGTTGTTTGCTTTCCCTTTTAGATCACTTTCTATGATTGCCATTTAATTAATTGGTTGCATAATTAGTGATTCGCTGCCTATCTCTTCTATTAGGATGTAAACAGAGGCTGTATTGGGCCCTTGCTGAGCTCTTCAGCCTCATCTCCACCTCATTTCCCTTGCTCCAGGTCAGCTTCTGGTCAAGTTCAAGTTTGTATGTGTTTTTTCTCCCTTAGTTTGAACCCTCTTGGGTCCTGTCAATATGTTGCTCCTTCTCTTCCTTCAGGTCATAGAGAGACCTTCTTTAACCATGCTGTGTAAGATGATCTTCCTTACTAGTCCTTGTTTAACACTTTTTATATTTCCTTTTAGAACATATCAGTTTGTAATTATTTTACTTATTTCACCAGTTTACTGATTTAATTTCTCCCTTCTCCACTAGAATATAAACTTTACAAGCAGAGGAATCTTTATGTCTTGTTCCTATATTATCCTTAGCACCTAGTATGTGTCTGGCATACAGTAGGTGATTAATAAACATTTGTTGATGGCAGGAAAAGAGGAAGACAGGAAGGGAGAAAAGAAGAAAGGAAAGGAGAGGGAAGAAGCAAGGTCCATTCTACTGGTTCACTATTATTTCCTCAACACCTAGCACAGTGACTTAAGTATTCAATAAATATTTGTATGGGAAATTAACTCCCCGGAATTCTGTCCTCAGCCCTCTGCTCTACTCAGTCTACACACCTCATACAGATTCATGGGTAACTTCACCTATGCTATTATATGTTAGTAACTCCAAAATCTAAATCTGAGGCCACTACCTTCTGTTTCACGGACCAGCTGTATAACAGCCTAGTGGGCATTCTTACTTAGAGATGTCACAGGTCCCTTAAACTCAGCATTTCCAACACTGAACTTGTTACCTTCCTACTCAAAACCAGTCCTCTTCCTGTATTCTTTACCCTTAATAAATGAGACCATTGGCTGCTCAGATACCTTTGAGTCATCTAGATTCCTCCTTTGCTTCCATTTTCTAGAATGTAAGAATGTAATCAATCAAGTCCGGTATGTTAAAATTCCTTATCATCTCTCAACTCCTCCCTTCCTCTCTATCCCACTCAAGTAATCTCAGATGTCCACAGCAACCTTCTAACTGGCGTTCTTAGCATGGATATTCCTAAAATTCAAATCTGGTCATATCACTTTTTCTTAAATCCTTCAGGATCTCCATGTTTCCCTACCTCTGCTCAAGCAATGCTTGTAGAAGTATTTAACTTCTAAATTTGGTAGACACGGCCCTCTCACAATCTGGCTGCTACTACTTGTGCTGTGTGTATCCCATACCCCAGTAATAAGGGATTATTTTGCTGCTGCTGTTAACTCATTCCTCACTTCTGCCTAGAATAGCTTTTTAACATCCTTAATTCCTACTCATTCATTAAAACTCAACTTAAGGACTACCTCCTCTTGAAAGCCCTTCCTCATTAAGCCATGCTAATATCTGTCCTGTTTCTTCTGTACATTCTTCTATCATGATCCTTGCCACACTGAACTCTAACTGTACATTTTCTTACCTTCTCTCCACCAACAGAAGTTAGCAGACTTTGGTTGGGCGAATGAATAGCTACAGGAGGGTTTATTCTTCAAGAAGTTATAGAACAAGTTGAAACTGTAATTAAAATCTAGAGCCAGAGTTGGAGGAAGATAAAACCTAGATACCAAAACACTGGATTACTAGTACAGGCAGAACCAGAAACAGGGAATGGAGCCTAAGACATCAGGAATCTTGTGAGCAAGAGTTAGAACCCAAATGTTTAGAAGCCAAATAATAGGTACCAGTAGAGCTTACTGCAAGATAGCCCTTACTGGGCTTAGGCTACTGTGACACTGGGCTGGGATTTGACAAAGATGTGCTTCCTCAGACAAAGTTTACCTGCTGCACAACAAACAAAAAGCAAGCTTGGCGTATATTTTATACCAGAATATTCCTTTTGAATAAATAGTAGAGTGCATAAAGGTACTCAAAGAACACTATTAACAGATACTATGTATCACTTTGTTTTATTTTTTTACTTTCTGATATAAACCCATTAGGATTCAGTGTAGATTATGAGATCTCCAAATTTTTAATGCTTTTAGATCTTAAGTCTGAGTAGAGACTACAGGTAGTATAGCCTCTCTTAGCATTTCAATTGTATAAACTGAGACAATGTATTATATATAATTAAGTTTCTTGAATATGAAGTTCATCTGGGTAAAGAAGGAAGTAAGGAAGGAAGGGAGGAAGATAATTTGAGTGGTTACTCTGTGTTATGTGTTTATATGCATTATCACAATTAATCCTCAGAATAAACAAGTGAAGTGGATATTCTTACCTTTATTTTACTGGTAGAGGAATACTGTCTCAGAGAAATTAAATAGATTGACCAAAGTGACAAAGTAAACAAGTGAGAGAACCAATATTCAACCTGAATTTTTCTGGTTTCAAAGTCTGACACTTCAACCATGCTTTTTGTTGCTATCTACATCTTCATTAGTAGTTTTTATCATCACTCATAAGAAGAAATATTTGTATTTGCATTATCTGATTGATCCTCTGGTGTGGTATAATTGTATGAAAGAAATGGCCACTTGTGAAATGAAACTGTGAATACTAGTTGCATTATCTTCACTAATCACTAAATAGCTATCTGTGTGAAACCAAACTAGGGTCATATTTTCAATCAATAGGCCCAGTATTATCTCTTAGATTCCATCTATAAAGAGTAATCGGTTTTAATACATCTAAGTAGAATCTGTTTAGCTGTGTTTTCATGGTGCTGCAACAGTTTATATTGGATTTGAAACATGTGTTCTGAATATAGGAACTTAAATCTGCATTAGGTATAATATAAAAGAGAATAAAGAAACAGTAATTTATAACAAATAAGCTTCACTGAGAATTGAATATGATGCTATTTCAGGAAATATTATTAGGCTTTTTTTATTTATGAAAATTTATTAGGCCATTGTGGTTTAAAAATTGCAGTAGTGGAATTTGTATATCCAATTTTTTTAAGAAACTGTATCATCCTTTGGGTCAAATTATTCTTTCTAGATTTCCAACCAGTTAGCTATAATGTTTGAGAATGTGACTAAACTAGCTATCAAAGTACTGGCCAAAAGTGCCAAAAATGAGAATAATATTCTCTTCTTATTAGTCTTTCCCTGAAGGAGCTCTTCTAAATAACTGACCATGGCCAGAAAAATGATATCACCAAATCAGAATGTTTTTTCATTCAGTCATAGTACTATATTCAGTGTAGCAGGAAATAGTTTTGCATGACAGTACACATGTAAATGTCATTGCATATGTCATTTATGGCATATAGGGTTGTTATGCAAGATTCACAGTGATCACATTGGAGAAAACCATCTCTGATACACTAAATAAAACATGCTTAGTAAAGATTGCTAGCAGTTTTTTTCTAGACATATAATGACATGGTAAGAGCACAAAACAAAACTACCAGAAACAAACCATTGCTCAAGCTGTAATATCTACAGGACAAGTGATCTAAATTGCTGAAACAAGGAGAGTTCATCACTGCACTGCAAAATAACTTGAAATATAACCTACAGGCAAGTGAAATACTGATCCCAAGCTTTGAAATAACAGCAACAAATTTACCTACAGACAGAAGATGCATGGAAGCAATAAACGAATTATCCAAGTCTTACACATGCAATCTGATTATTCTGACCAAAGTGTTAATTGGATCCTAACTGCCAGATCTGATATCTGTGGTCTTGTAGTGGGAAACCTTTCAAAGTGATGAACTGTAATTCACTGAGCTGCTTGAAGCACTTGTAATTTACTGCATGTCATGCTATGAAGAGCCTGACCTAATGGACTTTACATTACCTATAATGCTAGAAACCTTTCAACGAGACTAGTTGGGTAAAAAGTAATCGTGGAAGTCTATTGAGATAGAATGAGCAAAACTATATCTTAAACACAGCTTTATAATCTTATGGAAAGTCAGTTATTAAACAAAATAAGTGCAACTATGGAAAAA
>NC_060274.1:96736354-96761354 GCF_021613505.1 Equus quagga
TGTATCATTTAAAATGAATCAAAAATAGAGAAGTTCTTCATTTTGAGAATTATTAATTTCTAAACAAAGCAAGTGGAACAGTCTACCTATAACTGACATTTGGTGTGGGAAAAACTAATTTTCTATTTTTTTAAATAATTTAAATTTTTAGTAGCCTCAGATGTTTCATTTTGGATGAGCTTATGTGTGTGGATTTAGAGACCATAGTATTGGCTTACTGGTAATGTTAGAAATCCCTTAGAAGTGCACCGGGGCTTTCCTACATATATAATTAATTTTAATTTATGTTTTTGTACAAATCTTAGGAAGTAGAGTGTTCAACTAGCTGTATGTTAGTTGGCTTATCTTTCTACATATCTTTATGTCTGTATTTGGTCAGTTTTAGATGGCGGTTTCTACAGGGTAGGCTAGAATATGCTTAAATTTGCAGAACATCACATACATGTGATGCATATGATTTTTAGGATGACGATGATGTGGTCGTTGTTTTTATATCATAAAGTTTTAATTGTAAGAGAAATACAACAAATCATTTTAAGAGTAAAAAATTTATCTAACCATAGTGAAAGGACTAATGAACTCTAAAGATTGTGGAGGTAGAAAAGTTGCTTAAATTTGCTTATACAGCACAAGTCACAATAGCAACAAGCTATAGAGCAGTATAATTTATATAAGTTGAAATCTGACTGTAAACTTGCAGTGTGTTATGACATGCCTCCATTCGTAAAACTTTTCTTATAAAGTGCTTTTGTTATCACATAAAGTGCTTTTACTTGTAGATATAATTAAGTGGAAACACTCCATATGCTAAAAAGTGGTAAGAGGCTGTTAGGTTAGAGAAGTATGGCAAGTTTTTCATCACGTGATAGACTTTCTAGAAGATATTTATCTATATGTATGTATCTATATAGCCATCTACATGTATGTAATATCTGTCTGTGTACCTACCTACCTACCTATTTATCTGGATTGGCAGCCTTTTTAAAGTTTAACATGGGTGTCTTTCTATCCCTTCATTTCAGTTTCATTCCTTGTTATTTGGTAAAAGATTGTAGGAAGAAAAAGCATTTTTGTAGATAGATCATTTTTGTTTCCAAACTGTTTGTTCTAACCATTCTATTTGTTTATCAAAGAGCAATAAAGTAAACCAACCATTAAATTTGTTTAACAACTAAACACTTGGACAACCCATTGGATCAATTAATTTTACGTCATACATTTCAGAATGCCTTTTATTATGATAAATTCAAATACAGTAATCCATAGGTATGTCAACATGTTCTTAAAAAATCCAGAAATATTTTTGAAAATCCGTTTTGAATTCCTTTCTGTTACAATGTGATTCTTTTCCTTCATGTTCCGTAATTAGATCTAATTAATCCTTATTTCAAGATATCAGCATGGGATGGAAAGGACGTAGCTCCTTCTTAGTGTCAAATATGAAGTGTTTTTTTTTTTGAGAGAGGAATTTATCCACCCTGAATTTTTTTTATTTTTTTCTTCAAACTTCTTTCTCATTATTAATTTCTCCTTTCTTTATTGCATAAAGAGCCAGGCTCGAAAAGTTTGAACTGTGTTAAAAATGACTGTTAAAATAAATTGTGAACCATGTCGATTAATCTTTTCTTGTTTTCAAAGACACATGTTGTCTCAAGAATTTGTTCTAAAGCAGTATATATATAAATACTTGCTTTTATTTAGAGTAAAAGTGAATTGTTTTCTTCTAGGAAAGAAAGTGATTGCTTTTTCAAAGGTTGCAAACTTGGCAAGGTGACAAGTTGTTTGATTACTGCTGGTTAGTACAAGCAGTGCCTTCAAACAGTGCCACTGCCGCGAACTGAGCACAGACCTCAGCCTCTCATGCACGGTTTTCCTGTTTGCCTCTCTTGCCATCCTTTTCCTCGCTCTCCACATCCTTTCTCACTTTCTCTAAGACTTTCTCCTTAGCTTTTCCTTGCTCTGTATTTTCTTTGCTTCCTCTTTCTCCTGATTCTTTCTCTCCCTCCTTACTTCCTTTTTGACTCTTTAATTCTCAGACTCTTGAAGAGAAAAGAAATGGTAGAAAGTAAATTTTAAGCAAAATACTTTTTTTTTTTCAGTTTAGTGAATAACCTTTGAGTAAGCTTTAGATTTCCAAACTTCTTGGTATAAGTTTAGTTAGCTTGAAATAAGAAAATGTTTAAAGAAGCAGCTAGAATACTAGGTTTATGATTCCTTCTTTGAAAGGACCTATCTATGTAAATATTTTCTGGGGACGTATAAATATATATTTATATACATATCTCCTATATGAGTTACTACATGTACTCATGTAGTAATAAGTGTCACTACTTTTAATTTTCTAGTACTATGTATATTTTAGATATATATATAAAATTTTGAAGATGGTAATTATGTTTTGTGAGTAAGTACATTCTATATACATTCTTTTTTACTGGCTTTGATAAAAGATATTTATATTCATATTATTTCCAACTGTTTAATCTTTATTATTTGTTTTAATAATACCTTTAAACCATTTCAAAAGGCTTTTTATAGCACTGTGATATTGATGAGATTATCAGTTATGAACTGTTGAGAACACTGACATGTAATTGTTTATTTTTAACTATGCTAGTTGAAGGTCAAACATCTTAGCCTATGGGGAACATAAAGGTAGAATCTGATGAAATCTGACGCCTCTGGAAAGCTAGTGTCTAAATACTGTGGCACTTTAATATGATTATCAAATAGTTAAATAATATATCAAATATTATTTAAAAACTATCGGTCATCACTGTTAAAGGATGTATTTGAGATGACATATGGCTGTGAAGTGGGTTAAGAGACATTCGGTTATGACCACCCTTTCTCTTTCTGTCTCTGTCAAGGTGCCTGTGTCGGTGGCCATGATGACTCCCCAGGTGATCACCCCTCAGCAAATGCAGCAGATCCTTCAGCAGCAGGTCCTGTCTCCTCAGCAGCTCCAAGCCCTTCTCCAGCAGCAGCAGGCAGTCATGCTGCAGCAGGTAATGTGGGTTACCTGCTTTGGTGTTCTAACACGGCACAGAAAGTATGCGCCCATGTTGACAGTGCCATGGGCATATTTGACAATTCATTCTCCATTGGAAGGGACAGCCTCTCAGCATGCTAGAACATCAATGTAGTGTTTTAATTGCAGAACTGCATAGAAAATTTGGATCCCTTGGTCTTTTTTAAATTCATCAAAGTCTAGAATAAGAGCGGAGAGAGGTGTAATTTCAACCTGGAATAAATCAATATTTAAATATCCAAATGCTTAGGTACATTTGCTTTGTAGACGTGCCAGCAAAAGTGCAAAAAGACTTACAGATAATTGTTGCTTTTAAAACTCTTAACACTTTAGCACTCCTTTTAGTTCATATAAGTATGAAATTTGAACTGGTCATTTTGTTACAATAGAGAAATAACATCCCAATTTTTCCTTTCCAAAATATATTCAGTGTTTAGGAAGAGAAGCATCTACTTACTGGAAGAAAGTGAAGCAGCTAAGCAGCCAGTTCATGAGATTTATCTTTTTTAAAAAAAATAATGAAACTAATGTTCCTAATATGTCCATTACTGGAGCCTCAAGTGTGTATAAAGTGGACTTTATGTTACAGACCTACTTATCATAGAGAAAATAATGTGCTTTACCTGAATTCTTACATATTTAATTACTTTGCTGTCTTCTATGATGATGACCATAGGCCACTTGCTTCTATTTCTAAGTCTGATATTCTTCTGTACATCTGATGGATTAAAATTTTTTCCCAGTAAGAACTGGACGACGTGAATTTGTGTAGCTATATATTTGGTTCTTATAAATGGTAGAGTATAACCTATTTTTATATGCTATGGAGACTTCAGATGTAATAATTTAGGGTATTCATTTGGCTCTAGCCTTTTAGAATACAGATTTTCTATACCCTTTTGTTTAGGATTTTTTGGATTCTGGATTGGAAAAATTCAGAGCTGCCTTGGAAAAATGTATGTAGATCTATCTCCTTGAATCCAATGAATATTTTTGTTGTTCTTGTGAGGTGCATCTTAATGGCTACTCTACCATATGCCAGTCTAGAAGAGTTTAGGAGATTTATAATACATGAAACTTTTGCCTTTATTTATTAAAGTCAAAATGGTTTATTCAGCAACAACTACAAGAGTTTTACAAGAAACAGCAAGAGCAGTTACATCTTCAGCTTTTGCAGCAGCAGCAACAGCAGCAGCAGCAGCAGCAGCAACAACAGCAGCAGCAGCAGCAACAGCAGCAGCAGCAACAGCAGCAGCAGCAGCAGCAGCAGCAACAACAGCATCCTGGAAAGCAAGCAAAGGAGGTAGGATCTGGCCAGCTCGTTGACAGACAACAGTGCAAGGCTGGGAAGGGGCCTGGAGAGGCGAGGGCAGTCTTAGATCTTTCTGCCACAAAGCTCTTCCTGTCAAAGATGCATTGGTGTACATTTTTTGCTGAGCTTAATAACAGTGACAGTAGAACTCTCCTGCTCTCCTTTTTTGTAGCATGGGACTTGAGAGTTACAATCCAATGCTGCTGTCGTCTAATGTTCAGTAATGAATCAGAGTGTACAAAGAGCAAGCTGTGTGGTGGACAAAGTACTGATTATCTTGTATTCACCGAGAATCTAAGTTGGTGAGGGAACCTTATTTTACTCAGTGGTGCAGCTCAGAGAACATGCATGCAAATTTCGCCTATTGTTGGGGGTGGAGGGACCAGGGGAGAAACTGGTTGAGCACAGATTTCAAAGTCACAGGCCCCTGATTAATGAACTGCTACTGTAGGTTTGGAGGGGCGAGTAGAAAGTTACAGTCTGATATGCTCATAAATCAAACTGACAAGCTGGCTTCTCAGGCCTAGCTTGCAGTTGTCAGCAAACTGCATCAAATATAAACATAATACAAACAAAACATGTTGAAGTAGTTAAATTGATCAGCAGGTATCAGAGCCGTTGTCTTCAAGCTGCCCATTATGCAAACGTATAGGAAACAGTTCTGACCTCCTGAGGCTTTGTTTCTGTTTGGATTTGTGAATAGAATTTCAGACAGCCATCAACTACAGAATAGAAATTGCTCCCTTATTTCTCCGGAGGCTCTGGGCAATCCACATGACTTGCTCCATTATGCAGTCTGTTTTCCAGTGAGCGCATCAGAAGTTTCTCTTTTCCCCAAACTAAAAAGGAAAGGTCCTCCACGGCCGCTTGTCTTTCTCTCAAGTGTGACCGCCTTCTCATACCCTCCCGAGTCCAAAGAACTCCGGTTTGTCTTGTAATGCCTCACAAAATTGGAAGTTTTACTTTCCCTTATAATAAGGGCAGTTTTTTGCCTTGAACATAATTCTGCCTTTAATGTATTCCAACAAGAGAGGAGAGGAAGAGAGCGAGCTGAGAGGCCTGTCCTGTGAAGGCTGCAGCCCAGTTTACTAATAGATCACTAGAGACCATGTTCATGGACCTCCACAGATCAGACTTATTCAGTTGGAAAAGAAGACAGTGTTGTTGAAGTTGACTGTTTCTATAAAGTGTCATTCTCTTAGTCTAAGTAAATTTATTATCATCTGCAATAAGCTGATTTTTTAAAAATTCTGAACCTTCGTTACATACTTTCTCTAGACTTTACTGCATACTCTTTTAATGCTAGTTCCTTGGTTCTCTGCTGCTGTGTAATATTTGAAAGAAAGTCAACTGCAAATCTAGAACTTGCTCACTTTCTGCCCTTGAACTTTGACCGTGGAATGACCCTTCAAAAACTCACCAGGGCAATAAACGGAGTGTATATTTCTCTGGAAGAGAGCTGGGTGTACAGCCATGTTCTCTGCTGTTTACTGGCTTGGCTTTTCTGATACCAGCAGCAGCAGCAGCAGTTGGCAGCCCAGCAGCTTGTCTTCCAGCAGCAGCTTCTCCAGATGCAACAACTCCAGCAGCAGCAGCATCTGCTCAGCCTTCAGCGTCAGGGACTCATCTCCATTCCACCTGGCCAGGCGGCACTTCCTGTCCAATCACTGCCTCAAGGTACATACAAAATTTGGTGCACAATTCATTTCTAATCTTGCACTGTCTACCATTTCCTGGCCTGTCTACCTTATACCTTGAGAAATTTTGTTTTGATGACCTTCCTGTGTATTGTTAAACCATGATAGTTAACCCATTAACGTGACTGCATGACCCATTTTCTTGAGAGTCACAAATTTTATTACACACTGCCTTCAAGTGTGTAGTAAAACTGCTTTGAAGTATTTTGTTAGATATTAAATGTGTATTTATTAATCTTATGGCAGAAAATAATTTATAAGGGCAACACAATTCAAGCACTGTTGAATATACACTGTGGTCTGCAGGAATTGTATCAGTGGGAAGGCTAACAACACTCCATTTAACATAAGTGAGCTGATAGGAGTTTTGGTCAACAGATAAGAAAAAGAAGTTTCTAATCTTCACGCTGAAACCCCCACATGTAAAAGAGGGGCTTCATGTATTTCTACAGAGCATATTCCAAGTTACGCTTTGTGCGACACCATCATACATCATGGCACCATATTGATCCTTTTTTCTCTAAAATAATATTACCTAAGCATGTATTGTGAATTACAGCTTTAAAAAACTATCGGCTGTATTCCTTTTTGTTTTTCTGATACGAAAACCTCATGTACTTTGGTAATACAATAATAGAATACAATAATACAATTGTATATATTCATCATTGACTCTTAACTTTTGGGAAACAGGAAGAGATCTAAGTACAAAAGGAAAAGTAATGGTAAACAAAATGACTCGTGTGCTAAAATTCTTGATTCAGATAAAAGTCATATATCATTAAACTTCATAAAAGCATATTCTAATTTGCATTTGGATTTTGTTAGAACAAACTGTAATCCAAATGAACTTTAATTTGAGTTAATTATGTTACAAAGGGCTTACATTGCAGTAGTACTTGCTGTACATTTTGCTAACTCTATAGGATACATTGCAGAAAATCAGGAACAATGAAATATACAAAAAATAAAATTAGGCAAAGAAGAGAAAGTCTTTAAAATGAACTAATCATTGTTTCATGGCACATGAATTAAAAATATTGTGGTAAATGTTTTCTCTTTATTTATCAAATTACTGTCTCCCTGGCATATTTTTCCTGGAATCCCCTCTTTCACTTGACTTCAGACTCTGATTCACCTGATTGAATCACTCCTAGGAAATCAAGAAAAAGTTTAAATAGTGAAAGAAAAATAAACCCACTTTTCCGAGTCATTCCAAAGGGAATTGGGATAAACTGTAGTGTTGCCATAGCAATGAGTGTTCTATTTACAAATTATTGTTCTTTGGAAAAATAAATACAATTTGAGGACAAATGAAGATGTAAGGTAAAAAAAAAAGGGAGAGAGTTTTTAAGTTAATTTAGTGTAAACATGGGTTTCTTTGGTAGAAACTACACTAAAACAGAAGCAATAAATTTATTTCATTGACCTTTTTTTCAGTAAAATTTAAATAAAATCTTACTTAGGATCTAATTATATGAGAATCTCCTCAATAGAGAAGCATGATCTACCATGATTTTATTTGAGTAAAACCATTCAAACAGACCTTCCAAGAAAGTTAAAATAGATGTTCATAGAAACAAAATGTTACTTATTTGAAATATATTTGTTAAACTATATGCTTCCAAAACAAGCATACAAACATCTTGCCCAACAAGGAAATTTATTATGATATAATGAAACTTTTCTCTTATTTCTGAGCTTTTTTTGATAAAGCTATCTTTTTTTCCTTTTCTTCTATTTTTTACACTCTGTAAGCTATGTGAAATGCACAGGATGGAGAATGTCCAAAAAAAACCGAAGTAAATCTCAACACATATCTGGGTTTGAGCGGAAAATTTGTATTTTAAACAAAAAAGATGAAAGTCGTCATCATGCTTTGCACTGTTTAGATGAGTAAGTGTGAAAAGTGCCATTGTGGAGACCCATCAGCCAAACACAGGCAATATGCCAGATAAACGAGCAGAAAGGGAACACACTTCATAGTCCTGTGCTGGAATCCCAAGATTAGAGTAGGAAAAAGTAAAAAGGCAATTGTTGGATAACGTAAGCCCTGAATCATTTCTGCCTTAGTTACTGGTTCTTTCAGATAAAAATATTTTAAATATTTTTATTATTAGTTTCTTAGTTCGCTTTGCACTAAGTTTTTCTTTGGTTGATTAGCCACGAATCATAGCCATATGAAAACCAAGTAGGATTAATACGTAATGATGATGTTCTCATTGTCTTTAAAAATATATCATATTTGGAGTATTTATTCCCATGATTTAACACAACTTGGGGTACTTTTAAAGTTACAACCTTTCAACTGTGTAAAAAATATGTATGTAAGAATCAGATGTAACAAAGTTATAATAATTTTGTTAAGAGTAGATTTACAAACATTTTTCTCTATTTTGCAAAATGATGTAATGTTGTATTTTATCATTTTAAGGTAGATTAGTTTAAATATTAAGCATTTAAAGCCATCATGAATATTACTATAATATTGGATTTTAATCTAAAATAGGCAATTAATTACTGTTGCTAAGTATGTATATCAAGTGATTGTAGGTATACAAAAGTCAAATATAAAAGAATGGATTTGTAAATCAGTCTAGAATAAAATACTGGTTATGAAGCTATTTAATACATAAACAGTATGGTTTATATATCAACTAGTAATTAAATTAGGTGACACATTTTCATGACCCAGTATCATTGTCTACAGGTTAGAAAATAGGAAATTATTGTGCGTGCACTTTAAACTTTGATGTGTTTTCGACCTAAGATAGAAGTCAGTGTATCCCAATACACAATATATTCACAGGTTTACTGTGACAGTAGGGACTAAAATATACATGGTGGAAACTTTATTTCATTCTAGCTTTTTACATATTTTTGAATTTATAAAAGATATATAAAACATGATATTTCCATTACCAATCTGGAAAACCAAATAAGGACTGCGAGATATCCAGCCAGCACTATTCTGAACTGACACCTTATAGAACTAGAGGAGCTTGGAGTCAGAGAACTGTTGAATAATAAGAAAATGAAATCTTTTGAAATATAATAATGTCCTTTATACTGAGTTAGGAATGTGCTGAAGTTTGTTTTTGGCCTCAGGATTGAGCCAAAATCAGTTATTTGGCTTTGACTTCATTCTCTGCTTATGGAAATCTAAATAACCAAATGCCTACTTCAACACTTCTTCTGGCATCCTTGATCTTGTGCCTAATCAACGATCATGTACTTGCATAGATCACCATGGTATCCAATCAGAATAAGAGCACCAGCAATATGAACAGTGCATGGCATGCAGAATTATTGTTACCATCTTAGTATTCCCTTTCAAATACCAGTAAGTCTTCATTTTGTAACTTGGAGGGAACATCTCCTTTCGAGTTTTACGTGCTGAAACTCCATCAGCGAGTTGAAGTTTAAATATACATTTAATATTGCAGGTACAAAACTTTGCAATTTACCTGTAAGTGCTATTTATTTTTTGTATATAAAAAGTAACTTATATTGGGGCTGGCCCCGGTGGCCGAGTGGTTAAGTTCGCGCACTCCGCTGCAGGCGGCCCAGTGTTTCGTTGGTTTGCATCCTGGGCGCGGACATGGCACTGCTCATCAGGCCACACTGAGGCAGCATCCCACATACCACAACTAGAAGGACCCACAACGAAGAATATAATACAACTATGTACTGGGAGGGCTTTGGGGAGAAAAAGGAAAAAAATAAAATCTTAAAAAAAAAAAGTAACATAACTAATTAAATACATAGGGAAATATTAAGAACGTGTTGAGTTAGTTTTTGAGAAAATGTCAATAACATAGAAAGGTGGAGATTAAATTATATCATAATTCTAATTGTTGTAGAATTATTTAGTGTACTAGCATGCACACATTAAAATGGATTTAATTCCATTTAGGCCATAAGTCTTTTAAAGAAAGTTTTGTTTGCCAATTCTTCTATCTTGAGAGAAGACTCAAAAGCAAAGTGTAAACTTTACCACATTAAAATTTTGTGATGAGGAAAACTGAGAAAGAATTGTTTTTGTAATAGAATATCAAATTTTAAAAATGCAGCCTGTAAAAATTTTAATAGTAGGATATACATTTTTTACATCGGATGTATTCCCGTATCCCAGAAGTTCCTTTTTTGGTGGTCTTTGCCTTTGGTCTCGTTTGACCCAATACCTGTTTTTCCTCCCTGTAATTCAGCATTTGGACAGAAGGTGTATTCAGTGCCCCTCTCATTAAACATAGATTTTAAAGGTGGGCACTGTACCCTGCAGGTTATAGTAGGCCCTTAGTCTATATGAATCAAGAATATGTTAAGTATGGCAAATTATAAATGAGCACATGGATTTCTGAAGGATAGCCCAGAAACGGAAATAATGGTTGCCTCTGGAGAGGAGAACTGAGAACCCAGAGGTCAGGGCTGGTAGGGAAATTTAATTTTGCAATTTATACCCTTCTCTGTGATTGGATTATGTTGGCCATGTGTGTATACTAATTTTTTCAAAAGGTAAAATTTAAGATGGAAAGTGAAAATTTCATGATAATATTTCAGTAATTCAAATTACTGAATATCAAATATGGTTCAACTAAGTATAGGAATGATACAAATACCTCTACCAAAGTTCCCTTTCATTACTTTTAACTATAAGTAATCCTAAAAAATAAGCAGAGTACTACTAAATAAGATAAGTTAATTAAAAACTTACAGTAGACTTACTTTGCATCATACTGTATAAAATTTATATGATATTAAAAATTAATTACCAGACATAGAAAATGAAAGAATTTTGAAAGAATCTTTTATTTTTGAGTGTGAAAAAGCTTCTAATATAATTTTTAATAACAAATAAAATCGTTGAAACTTTTCAACCTTGTGTCTTCAAGGGTGTGTAATTTAGATGTGAATTAGCAATTTTTAATTAATTCTTAACACAGTGCTTGGCACCCAGTAGTTGCTCCACAGACTCTGAATGCAGGATTAAAGAATTATTATTTAATTGCTTTATCTGTGGTATTGTAAGCAACTTGACTAGGAAGTCATCCTTTTATTCATTCAACTCCTAGAAAAACAAACCATTTGACAGTTATTTGTAGCACTGGCAGTGGACAAGAGCAAGCCCAAGTCATCACCCAGAAGCAGAATAAGGTTTCTCAATTTTCTGTGGTCATGGAATTTTAAAATTACATAATTATAAAACTTTTTGGCATTAGTATGGTATATATATATATATACTCTTGAAATAAGTTATTAAGGAAAACTGAATAATCTTCACTTAAGATTTTAAGTTGAATATTATTCTGTGATGGCTGAGTCAGTTGATTCCGGCCTTGTGCCTGCCACTACGCTAGTGTTCTGGTCAACTGAACAACTCTTTTAAGTAATATTCATTGAGCTTTCCCTTGCCGCAGGCACTCTTCTAGGCACTGGGGATTAAGCAGTGAAGAAAACAGACAAAAATACCTGCCGTCGTAACACTTACATTTTAGTGTAGAAGGCAGACAATAAAGTAAAACATATAGTGGTAAATGCTAAGGAGAATAATTTTAAAGTAAGGATAGGAAAAATAAAGCAACAGTAGGCAATGGGAGGAGCTGAACTTGTGGACAGGGTGGCTAGGGGAGGAGCCCTGGGAAAGGGATATGTGAGTAAAGACCTAAAAATGGGAGAGGGCTCTAGTGCAATTTACTTAACCTTTCTGTGCCTGTGTCTTCATCTCTAAAACGGGGATAATAGTAGTAATAATGACAGTGGCTCGGGGTATTAAATTAGATATCGTGTGTGAAGCACTTAGAAAAGTGACTGGCATATCAGAAGCACTATATAAGTAACTGTTAAATAAAACAGAGATGAAGAAACCTACTAGAGGAGTGAGCTGGGGTCAGAGGGGGCTGTATAAACAGGAGCTTAGTGTCGAACACATATGGTTTGAGAATCTGTTAGGGTTATACATGGGCAGCCTGCAATTCAAGGGAGGGCCTGGACTGAAGATCACTTGCTGAATCCTAAGCCTATACCTGGTATTTAAAACTGAAATACGTAAGTTAGTGTAATTGTAAAATAAGCTTATTGCAACTTTTTCTCAAATATATTTGTAAAACACTGAGTTAAAAAAGAGACTCACGTTTTCTTTGTTCCTGGACATCTCAGAACTATTGCTAACATGAATCTCAATGAGTCTCCAAGATAGAAAGCACAGACCTCTAGATCTCGTAGATTAACAGCATTTAGAAGAGTACTGTTCCAGAGAACACAGTTTAGGAAATACTGAATTTATTATATAACTGCCTGAAAAATCAATTAATTCTTGCAAATCATCAAAACTTCAAAACTTATAAAACTCAAAAATTATACAGAAGTGATTGCCTAGGTTCATATTCACAAATAGTTTTGCGTCTATAGAAAAGAGCTAAGCAGATTGCAGATGTGAAGACTTTGTCTCATGAGCAATGCAGTAGTTTACTTTTAAAAATTTTCCCCAAAGTTATCTGCACATTGGAATCATCTTCATCTTCAAAAACTACCAATGTCTGTGTCTTAACTCCAGAAATTGTGATTTAATTGGTCTGGACTGTGGTCAGGCATTGGACATTTTAAAATATTCCCAAGTGATTCTAATACAGAGACACTTTGGGGAGCCACTCCTGCTAACAGGAATCTCTTTTGCCATCATTTATTCTCTGCCCCTTACCTACAATAGTTTAAAACCATTTCCTCCTCCTTTTAATTAAGAATCATTATTTGGCTAGTGAACAGGTATATTTATTCATCAAATGTTTATAAGCCTGGTATTTGTTACCATATCATTATGATATCATGGTGATACCACTAATTTTCAATGCAAATGAATAGTATAATGGAAATCTACTTTTAAAAGGTAAGTAGATACTTACATTAAATTATTAATAAAATCCCAATACTAAATTATTAATAACACTTTTAACTGGTACGGTCTCTAAAAACATCTAAAAGTCTTTAGCCAAGATAGAAAATGTTAAATGTTAATCTGTTAAAATCAACTAGTACCATTTATAATTCTTAGACATTGGCCTTACAGGACAGCAATGCTCAAAAATAATATGCCTTTTAATAGCCACGGAACTTCCACGTGGAAACCAAGATGTCATTGAGAACTGTGTGAATCTATTATAATCCATTAAATCAACAACTATGTATGGAGTAAATACCAGGCACTGTTCTAGGCACTGGGGATATACCAGTAACGTAAGAAAGTTCTGTTCTTATTAAGCTTAAATTGTAGAGGAGGGAGACCGATGATAACAAGTTAAATTAATATAGTTTCAAAAACTAATCAATGTTCTAAAGAAAAATGAAGTAGGGTGAAGTGATAGGGAATGATAGAAGGCAGGGTGGGGAGGGGCAGTGGTTGATTGTGTGGTCAAAGACCTCTCAGAGAAGGTGACCCTTGGCCCATCTGAGTGAAGGAAGGGAGGAAGCCATGGGAAGATCTGCAGTCAGTGGCCTAGCCTGTGGGAACAGCCAGAGCAAAAGCTGGAAGGGGAGTGAATGTTAGATGCATTTGAGAAGCAGCAGAAGGTTAGATAACAGCCTGAAATGTAGAGAAAGCCATAGATGAGATCAGAGAGGCAGGCAAGAGCCAGATAAGAAATGCCAGCACTTCATAGGCCGTAGTAAAGGGGTTTTTTTCTTTTCTTTTTTCTTGTTCTGTTTTTGTGTGTTCTGGAAAGCCATTGGATACTGTCATTCCCTGTACTGGTCCCAAATTGGTAGAGAAAAGAAATGGTACTGATAGTGTAAAGTGATCTATTATGGATATTAATTATGTTGGTAATATCACTTTTGTTGTTGGCATTCTTCCAGTAATAACACTAAGCTCATATAAACTTTACCTTGTTATATTAGTGGGGCTTTCTTTCATTTTATAGCTGGCTTAAGTCCTGCTGAGATTCAGCAGTTATGGAAAGAAGTGACTGGAGTTCACAGTATGGAAGACAATGGCATTAAACATGGAGGTCTAGACCTCACTACTAACAATTCCTCCTCGACTACCTCCTCCACCACTTCCAAAGCATCACCACCAATAACCCATCATTCCATAGTGAATGGACAGTCTTCAGTTCTAAATGCAAGGCGAGACAGGTAAATCTCATGAGGTTTATTCTATACTTATCTATCACCAAATTTTACTTTCACCATTGATAAAACTAAAACTAATGATTTGTACTTAACAGGGGCAAAATGTGTAGAACAACAAATTAAATAGAAACCTTTCGATTATTTATCTTATGTATTATTTTCATCACAAAAAGCAGTTCAAATACCAGCAGTTTGATGGATACAGTGGGGAATTTGCCTGAAGAAAGTTATTTTTTAATAAATGCATGTGGAGTTATTGTGTCAGTATATTTTTATGACTCAAATGTTGTGATTAACCTGAATGCTATGAGAACATTTTACCATTTTTTAACTTAATCAGTTTCAAATAATTAAAGATGCATACATATCTCCCTTAACATATGTTTCAAATATGTGCTTAGAAATCAAAGAATAGATGTACACAAACATAGAAACACAGACATAGTAAATCAGAAGGTAGATTTTTTGTTGTGGCATGATGGAATTTATAAATACATAAAAACAAACTTCTGGTAGTAACTTTCTGAATAAATTTGACTCAAAATTCATAAAGAAAATTATTTGATTTCAATTACCAACATTGAGTACATTATGTTAGATAATTTTTCAATTTAGGGTTTTATTTTAGTTGGGTAAAAAGTGCCTTTGTAAAGGGAGCACCATATACTTTTGTCCAAATAGTTCCATTTCTTTAGACATATGGCTATCTATCAAGTCCTTTAAGGTAATTTCCATAAAATATATAAGCTCAAACATTGCTCAACTTGAAAATATCTTTTTAAAAGATGAAACATAACTGTAAGATTCCTTAACAGAATGGCTTAGGCTCATATGATTTATAGCTCTAAACTTCATATTTAAGTGTAGTGGATTGAGGTGTTCTGTTGTATAGTATGAATATCTATCTAGCTGCAACAAATTCTTCCTTATAAACAAATATTTTTTCAAAGAAATGTATTAATTACAGTGCAGTTTAAATTAGAATCTTATAATTTGGTGATTTTTCTGGTCTTCATTTGAGTGTCATGAAAACTTTTTCTTCTTAGCTTTCATTATTCTAAAATGGTATGCCTCTGTTGCTTTCACACTTTTGTTTTAATTGAGATTAATTTGATGATTATATATTTCAGAAGTTGGTTGGTTTCTCTAGGATCTCTCTATCTGATATAATACTTATCAAAAGTCTTTGATAACTGTAGAAAGCTATAGATAATGAATACTGTTCCAAAGTAAAACTTTTCTAATCAACCATAACTAGCAGAAATATATATATGGTTCACACTCGCACATAAATATTAAACAATTTGAGTGATCCTAAAGGTTCGTATCTTTTCTAAAAAGAGCACTTCGAAAATATTATGGTGACTATCCTATTACTTTCTTAAAAATACAGGTTATTTTTTTTTTTACTTGACCACATATGAATATATATTTTTTATTTAGAGGTAAATGTTACATAAGGTCATAAGGCAGGATTAGCATATGATATTATACAGTACTCTTAGTTTTTCATCCTTTATTAACAGTCATCTTTGGCTTTATTTCTCCTCTAATTGGAACATCATCTAGCCTTGGCAGTTGAACTATTCAATAGAACGATTAAATTTTTCTGACTGCTCTGAGCTGAATTGACCTGTTTTGACCTGTTTGTCACTGATCGTAACCTGACAGGCGCTAGCAGCCTGCAACGATTATGGCTTTTTGAGATGAATCTGACGCTGTGTTCTTTTGCTACAGCTCGTCACATGAGGAGACTGGGGCCTCTCACACTCTCTATGGCCATGGAGTTTGCAAATGGCCAGGCTGTGAAAGCATTTGTGAAGATTTTGGACAGTTTTTAAAGTAGGTTCTTTACATTTTTTAAGGGAAGGAGTGGATTATATTGGAGTTTCAGGCACGTTGTTGTAAATGCTCAAAAGAAAGCTGAAGAAGGACAGAAAAGGTCCATCATAAGGCACACTAAGTTCTCCAAGAAGTGTTCCAACAAGTAGATTAGCAAAGTGGGCTAAAAGGGTTGACTCTCCATCTTTACCTTTTTATGAAAATATTTTACAAGTCATTCAATAAAGGTTTTTGAATGAATGAAAAATGTTAGCCTACTATAATAGTGTCATTAATAATTGGGAGACATATTTGCAGGGTTCTCTTAAATTTCAAGTTTTTAATAAAAATTTCAAGCAAAATTATGTGAGGAGTCATATAATATATACCTTTGTAAACAGACGTATTTTACAGGTTTATTTTTTTAATTGTAGATTTTATATTCCTTATTTAAATAATGATATTTAAAATATATTTAACAACACGAATAAAAAAAGAAAGTTAATAGTAGCTAAAATTTTAAGAAACAACTGTATTTCATTCACATTGTTACTTGTTGCCCTCAGAATCCTAAGCAAACATACATGGCCATGTGTTTGTGTGATAGATTATATGCCTTCTCTAGCTTAAAATCAAAACTGTGTATCTAGAATTTCTTCATACAGTGATATATACATATTTATTTTTAATTCTTAGGAGGTTCTTTTTCAAATGAGACTACACATCTTTCATGAAACATTTTCCACACACAATTCTGGGATATGGGTGATCTAAACAGAGAGCCACAGATAGGTTTATGGAGATGAGTAACTTCACAGGCTGCGACTCATGTTGTCATGGAGCAGCTAACAGGGTGAATGAACTGTTTCATGCTTCATCAACAATTAAGTTAATTAGCTCATTTGAAATTGCACTGCTTTGTTGCCAGGATGTTGGCAGAAACATCAAGAAGATGTGTTTACAAATGGTAGGCTACAGGGTATAGTGCAAAAGCACCTTAACAACAAGGCACAAGTCCTTGGCATCATGATGACTTTGTAACTGAATTACAGTAAGACTTCCACAATGATTTTTTAACTTTTTCTTGTTCTGACCAGTTACAATTTGCTTCATATACTACTACAGGTTTTGTAAATGACCTTAAATGAAAATTCACACTTCTGTTGTACCAAAACAGTTGTGAGCTATCATTTTGTTGGATATGAAACTGATTGGACTGTTCTACGCAAAGAGAGCATTTAAAACGTTAGGTAACCTCGCTAAAGTTTTCCTCCCTTAGAAAAACAACATTTGTTGAAACAAAGAAGAATACAGGGATATGAATTCTTTTAACAACTAATTTCATATTTCTTCACTTGAATATATTAATCTTTATCAATATGTCATGTTATTCTTTACCATTAAGATTATTTATAGGACTATTGCTACTGTTCCTCCAGTCTGGTAATTTAAGCCATAGAGCTAGCCCAATCACCATACATTTTTTTGCTCCAAGTTGTTCTTTCTGAAAAAATTCAAAATAAATCTTTAAGAAAATATAAGTATCTTTCCTTTAGTTTTATTTCCTGTTATAGCACATGAAAAGGAGCATTTTATTTATCTCAAATGTTTGTATATTTTTTATTACTAACAAGCAGATGAGTATGAACTCTGATTTTACCCTCTGTGGTTCTTTTTCATACTCATGTCAATGTTTTTTAAACTGAAGAAATTACAATTAAAAAAGCATTTCCTTTCAATTAAATATCAACTTTGGTTCCAAAGACTGACCATTTTTCCAACCCATTAACTTTATAGGGATGACAGAACTAATGACAGTAGATTTTAAGGCCTTTCTTTTAGTCTATTTTTGTTATGATATGCCTTAGATTCTCTACCTCAAAGATCTGTGATAAATTCTGTTAATAGAGCTAATCCCAGTATACTGTTCTAAGATGAAATATTAATTAGACATATTTCCATACTGGTATTGTCTTTTTCTTAAGATGTGTGGGAAATGTGAAGAGAAATAAAATAACATTTTATTAAATTAATTAGTTATTCAGAAAAGAAGTTTAGTATCTGTGTGGAAAGTGAAATGAAGGCATCACCATTTATGCACATTTTGTTGGAAAGAAAACTGTGTTTTTTTCTAATAATGAAGAGAATTGAGAGTCTTGGAGAAACAAATGTCAGACAAGTCAAAAAGCTGTGAAACGTTTTCAGCTCTCAGTGTTCTTTATCCATTCTCCTGAAATTTTATATCCAGTGTTTATTATAAAAGTTTTTTGAGAAAATATTGTTATGGTATTTTTATTTGTAAAATGTACTAGCAATAAATTGTGTAGGTTGAGCTTTACTTTGATATCAGACGACTTATCCATTGGTTTGAAGTAAAAGGAAACCATCCATTATTCCTATTTAGCCTACATATGTTAAATAACAAAGAATAGTAGAAAATGTGTTGAGTCCCAAATTCCCTTTCTTATGTTACATCCCCAAAGAAACTGGAAGAATCACTCTATTTTTTTCCGGCACTAAATGAAAAGCCACCCAAGGACAGTTGCTTATGTATAATATATATATTCTTATTCTTATATATATAAATTCTTTAATATTCAATTGAGGTTTTCTTTTCTATTAAATAAAAAATTAAGACTAATTTAAAAACCATTATTTGTAACAACAAAAATGAGAGCAGAAAAATAAAAGATGACGAAGAAAGCCAGGCTAAAAAAGGAGCTTAGGAAAATCTTTGAATTTTACTGTAAAGTAGGTGTTGACAGAAGCTAACCATTTTTCTGACCACTAATTGAGGATCTCACTAGATCACTAAAAGCATTTAATACTAGTTCTTCATTACTGTCTTATAAATGTCAAAGTGTAATAACATCTGACAAAACTTTAGTATAGTTTGCCTGCAAAATTAATTATCATTCCATCGGACCTAAGTAAGCTTGAATGTAGATGGAGTGACTTTTAGAGCTTAAACCAAAAGGTTTACAATATAACATTCCAGTTAGCAGACAAGTGTTCTTGAACCTGCATGTGCAGATGCCAGCAAACAAAAGATGGTCTGAGATATGAAGATGGAAAAATTCTTCTCGAAGAACGGTTAGTGTCCCTAAAAATATCAGTCTATTAAAGAGTAATTAGTTGATGAACATAAATGAATTAAGTTGATTACAAAGACTAAATTTTTAAGGCTTGACATTGTATAAAGAGCAACAGAAAAGGTAATGGAAACAGAACAGTTTGTTTAATGGAAATTTGTTGTCTTTTTTCTTGCAGCTGACTTCTCTAAACATTATGCTCTCACTTAGTGTGTATTGTCTATTTCTTTGTCTTTGACTAGGCAGCATGGCTACAAAATTATGACCTCAAGAAGGCATTCTTTGAACTTGTCAGAATGTTGTTTCTTTTGGTGACAGTGCCCCCATCTCTCAAAACTAAGGCATCTCACATAATCAGCTAAATGAATAGTGACAACTAACATTTTGTATTTAAACTCCTGTCAGTGTTTAAACATAAAAAGCTTGATGCAAAATAAATCAAACACCGGTGATATGCAAGTGAAACATTTTGTTAAAACAGTCTCTGACATACTTGGATTTAAATCTGATCCCATCTTAGCTTATAAAATGTTATAACTTTAAATGAATTTGAAAAATCTAAAAGTTAAAATTGAATTGCTAATCTGAGGTGTATATAACTGAAGTTACCACATGCGTTCATAACCTTAAAAGCTTCATTAAAGAGAATTGTGCATTAAATAAATTGGAAGGATCCCTTTCTACTTTTTGTCTTCCTGAAATGCTTGCATAATTGTTTTTAGAAAGAATTCGACTGCCTATTTACGGTTTTTTTTCCAGTTCACATTACCTATCTAGCACACAGATTCAATGCAGTTTTGAAAGAACATCAGTCGACCACATCATTTATTCCATTTTGAAAACAAAAATCAATATCCCTATAAAGTGACCCATAAATTAGAACTGGCTCACACAATGTTTGTTCAGTGCTGCCTTTCTGAAGGCACCCTTTGCATTTTTTCTTCACCTCTCTGTTTGAACTGCAGTCTCGGTAAGAGGCTCATTAGGGGACATTAGGGACTGGAGCTAACCAGAATTCCAGAGCTTGCTTTGCTCTTATTAATGCATAGTAGAGTAGAATGCATTTAAATATTTCATAGGCATTCAGTAATTTGTGTGTAATCGCCTTGTTAGCAGACCAGTAGAAGTAGAACAGGCCTGTGAAATGGTGTTAGTGATTGCATGGGTAATTTACAGACCTTTGCCATCAGAAAGAGTATTATTGTTGGCTAGTATGAAGCTGTGAAATAGAACTAGCAATAAGTAAAAAAAGAAACTTAATAAAGGTTTTGTAACAAGCATCTTCAGGGATAACAACCCCACTTGGTCCTTTTGAAGCAGCTATAATTTATGACATAGGCAATATATCAAATGCATAAGATAGTATTATGGAGCATTCATATGAAAAGGGTATTTGCAACATTAGTTCCAACTTCCTGCAAGGGACATGATTAAATGATTAATGAAATGTCCCTTTGCATATGCATTTTGAAACAGCAATTAGGCACTGACTGAGAAAATCCACCAATCCTCTCATTTTTCAGTATTATCTCATTCTTGATTTATAAATCATAGAGAATTTTTGAACAGCAATATGTAGTACCTGAGATAGTTATAAAAACATAAAAGAGAATAATTTGGGCACAAAATAGTCATAAATACATAAATTCATAATTTAATGTTAATACTCAGCCTATTTATTTAGTCTTATTGCATTGTATTTATATCCGACACTATTTCTGTACTTTGATTGGCATAATTAAGTAGGGGGAATGAATAGGCACTATTATTTTACATATCACTGGTAAACAATAGCGAGGAAAGGAGAAGGGAGATGTGGCAGAGGTATGTATGTGTTTTTCAAGTTCTCAGTAATCCACTGGAGGCTGTTCTATAAATGATCATTGAAGGGCTGCAAGCTAGCCTATAATTACAGGAAAGAAAGTGGCAGCTCTGGCATTTCATAACTATGTGTCCTCGAAAAGTGCTTTGTGAGTTTGTCACCAATGATAATTTAGATAGAGGCTCATTACTGAACATCACAACACTTTAAAAACCTTTCGCCTTCATACAGGAGAATAAAGGACTATTTTAATGGCAAGGTTCTTTTGTGTTCCACTGAAAAATTCAATCAAGACAAAACCTCATTGACTATTATTGTAGTCTACAGTCTCTATTCTAATAAAAGCTGCATAGATAAATTGAATAGGTCTCTAAGACCCAAGTATATAATGCAAACATTTTGTACTTTTTTGAGTTCTTTAAATATAGGATAATGATTATCACTAAGAAGTAAACAAGTGTAAGAAAACCTTTTTAAAAAGTGATTTTATGCAAAAGTAACATGTTATAGTGAATATATCTTTTCTTGTGAAGCTGTACATTCTACTTATCTTGCTCCATTTACACCCTAATCTTTGTGTATAGCTGAAGCATTTTTAAAAATACGCATCATTTAGACTGATCTTGGAATAAAATATGTGTGTTCCCCAAGAGTTCATGGCGAAACAAAACCTTAAGAAAATGCAGCAATATGAAACCTTAGGAATACAACTACAGTTGTAATGCACTGATGGAAAATTGTCTCATTGTTCATTAAAATTGGGGAGGAAAAAATCCAAAAAAACAATTTTTAAATGTCCTGATAATTGGGAATTAGTGACACTTTCCATCATCAGCTAACCTGTGGTTCACTCTGACATTCCATGCCTCCTTTCCAGAACGCGTGAGTGAATTTTAGTCCTTATTACAGTTAGGTTCATAACAGAACTGAACATAGCTGAGCTTAGAGCAGACGGGTATAGTGGGAGTGCCTGTCCTGCCCTCTGACCACACACCTCAAAGTTGACCTGATATACCTCGCTATTTTAGTCTACGGTTTCTCTTCACCCAAGAATGATGATTGTACCAAGATACGTGGAGGTTTTGTTGTTATGATCAGTGAGAAGGTATTGAAATGAACTGACTTAATTTATCAAGGTGTGGGGCAGAATAGAACAAAGGTCTCTAATTGCTGAACATAGATCTACTAACAAATAAACCTACTTATTCATAAATTAGTTCATTCTCAGAAACACTATTTTAATCCTTCATATATGTTACATATATATCTGTCTATATATTTTTTCTGCTTCATTATTAATTTCAAGAAATACAGGTAAATAATTTGGATACAAAAACATATTTGTTGAATTCAGGATATTGAGGGCTATACTAAAATTTTTAGACTATTATACCATTCCAAATGATACTTGAGCCCAGATGGATAAACATCTAAATTCTTATTTAATTTTGTGAATATTTTGTTCAGTATTTCACTTACTTGCATTGATGAGAACATCTCTTAAATCTCTGCCTTAGTTTCCCCTTCCGTGAAATATTAACACCAAAGGATATTAAATTACTTGGAGATTTTTTTTTAATTTTTGGAGGCATCAAATAAATTATATATTACAAATTACAAAGTACATATTGAATATTTTCATGTTCATTGGAAATGCTGCTTTACTAAACTACTTTTGGTGTATTAACATACTACTCATTAAAGAGATCTTTTTAACCATTATGTAATAATAATATTAATAATAGACTAATACATAATCAAGATTAGGGTAAGATAATGAGAATGTCTTATCTTTCACCACTTTCATGTAAGTTTAGGATGGATTTCTCCCAAATAGGACACTAGACATGAAAGGCAATCTTATGATTCTGATTATCAGAATCTTCAATGAACTTTATTTATTAGTTACAGCAAGTGATCATTCTTCATAAGTACTGATGTTTCCATAGGATGATAATTTGCCATCTTTACGTAATTCACACAACATCCTGGTGAAATAAGACAGCACTCACTGAATAATATCATGAGAACCACAAACTATTTTAACAGAAATGGAATAGAGAATTGCCTTTGTTCTCTTCAGAATTACTTTTGATTCATATATTATAAGGTACCCTTTTGTAAAAAAAATGGCGTGAGTATGTGAAATACATCTGGTGATTTCTACTATTATGAATACATCTAGTGATTTCTACTATAAATGGTGTGGGGAAAATATTTTTTTGTAATAACTGATAAGCTTAGAGACAGTGGCATTTTGTGCCATTTCAGGGGTCTCTTTAGATTACATAAATAATTTTCACTAAACACGTAAACATATTTAACTTTTTTCTGTACAGTTTCAAGGTGTTCCTTTTTCCCACTGTGGAGGAAAATATGACTTCAGTGTAGTCCCTTTTAAGTGGAGCTTATACCACTGAGATAGACATCACTTAACATTCTATGTTGTGTTGTGTATTTGTTTAGGCACCTTAACAATGAACATGCGTTGGACGACCGAAGCACTGCCCAGTGTCGAGTGCAAATGCAGGTGGTGCAACAATTAGAAATACAGGTTTGTCAAATGCTCACTCAATGCACTCCTTTCTCAGATTTCTGGTGGGTCAAATTGAGTAGGAGGCAGATTATTCTGAGTCTTTTAACACAGTGACTAGCAGAAATGCATGGAATTTTAGATTGTTTATAATGATGGCAATGATTGATAACTCGGGGTGGATTTCTATAGATTTATGTACTTACCACTTAGACTTGTATAACCTTTAGAATACATCATACACATTTGGATATCCCAAAAGAAGCAAAGCTAAGTTTTCCCTAATAGAGGTTAGACCAAACCCGCCAATTGGATATGATTCTATTGCGGACAGTTTTTATGTGAGCTAATCTTGATTTTTTTTCATGAGATTTTATATTAGAGCAAAAAGTCCTTACAATATCATGCCTGTAATATGCCCTGAAAAAAAACTTTTTTCTTTCCTACCTCTGGTGTATTTTTAATAAAAGAACTTGCAAAAATTCTTAAGACTTGTCTTTACTGGAATAATGGCAAATCATTTATACTGTCACGGATAGGATTATATACGTTGTATCAAATGCCACTAATTTAAGTTAATAAAAAAATTTCTGTTAATATTGAAACAGAATTTGGCCAAAAATAAATAGAATTCATAAATATGATCAGACAGCAATTATATCAACCTAAGTATCAATCATGTTATGTTTTTACTAACCCTTTAAAGCTTCTTCTAAAATTTCATCTTAAAGATTATTTTTTCTCCATCAAACCAATAGTACTTTGTTTCATTTGATTAAGCATACAATTTCTTTTTCTTTACACCCTTTACTACATCTTCAATTGTTTTGAATTTATCGTGTCATTGCTTTTATCAGAGAGCTACTGAAAATATTTTATTTTGACTTGTAAAATATTCAAGAATCAATAAAAAGCATTATCACTGCTGTAGTTTAAAAAGCTTTTGGAAACCTGTTTACCATTTGTAAAAAGTACACTAAAACATAAGAGTTCAGCTGATGATACAGTCTGCAGTGTGACCAATTATGCCTCTTTTTTTTTTTCCGCTGTGTCTGACTGATGGAAAAGTAAGGTCCGTCAGTTGTAATGAGACCCAGTGCAAGTGTAGATGCCGGCTCTGTGGCAGAGTTCAGCGTTTCACACTGCCTGGTCTCTGTCACTCTATTGAATTAGATTGATGATGGCAGATTGCAGGGGGCACTAACTGGACCTCAGTGGGAATGCATGAAGTGTGTAGACAATCCTGGCAGGCACTTCGCTTTGAGAACCCTTCACCCCTTCACAGCTGTTGGCACTAGTCCATTGCTAACAGTGTCCACAGGACTTTAAAGAGACACCATGGGCCTTCTAATTTATGGTTTCAGTAACTCGTTACTGTCGAGGCAACTGTGACCTCAATTCTCTTATTGACAAAAAGATGAAGTGTTATTTGTTTTCTCTGACCTTTTAACATAAGGAAAGCTATAAAAGTTTTCCCCCCTCCACAGCTAAAGTTGCATTTCCTCCCAGATAAGTTCCTACTGACACAGACTTTTCTATGCAGGAATCATTACTCTGAGACAAGCTCC